>NC_092330.1:21562939-21865969 GCF_036785885.1 Coffea arabica
CCGATCCGGATCCGGGTCTAGACCCGACCCGTTGACAGGCCTAGGGTCACCCATCCTAGTACTACTGTCGCCCAAGCACGCTTAACTTCGGAGTTCTGATGGGATTCGGTGCATTAGTGCTGGTATGATCGCACCCGCCATGTTCCTTTCGCTTTATTCTTTTAAACTGCCACGTCCTGTGAAGCAGTTTGGCTTTTCTGGACCCGAATTCATTCTAAGCGTCAATTCATGAATTTCCTCTCATCCTTTTATTTATTTACTTTTATATTTTTTTCTTGTTGCTTTGCACCTTTTTTTTCCCTCGTCGCACAACTCTCAATTATCCTGAAATTGATCCTTCACGCTTGCGCTTATACATTTGCGCCGACAACTTTGACCGACGATCCGGGCTTCGATCCAGCCGTACCGTTCCTGACTTGTCTCGCGCCTTCAGATCCGCCTTCATGCTTCGATAAGAAGCAAAATATAAAGCAATCGTTCCGACGGAGCTAAATTACTACAGCATAAAGAACGAAGGGGAAATTTGGATTTCGAAACAAAAAAGGGAGGGGTGCAACACGAGGACTTCCCAGGGGGTCACCCATCCTAGTACTACTCTCGCCCAAGCACGCTTAACTTCGGAGTTCTGATGGGATCCGGTGCATTAGTGCTGGTATGATCGCACCCACCATGTTCCTTTCGCTTTATTCTTTTAAACTGCCCCGTCCTGTGAAGCAGTGTGGCTTTTCTGGACCCGAATTCATTTTAAGCGTCAATTCAAGAATTTCCCCTCATCCTTTTATTTATTTACTTTTACATTTTTTTCTTGTTGATTTGCACCATTTTTTTTCCCTCGTCGCGCAACTCTCAATTATCCTGAAATTGATCCTTCACGCTTGCACTTATACATTTGCGCCGACAACTTTGACCGACGATCCGGGCTTCGATCCAGCCGTACCGTTCCTGACTTGTCTCGCGCCTTCAGATCCGCCTTCATGCTTCGATGAGAAGCAAAATATAAAGCAATCGTTCCGACGGAGCTAAATTACTACAGCATAAAGAACGAAGGGGAAATTTGGATTTCGAAACAAAAAAGGGAGGGGTGCAACACGAGGATTTCCCAGGCGGTCACCTAGGGGTGTCAACGGGCCGGGTCCGGGCCGGAATTCATTATTCCGGACCCGGACCCGGATCCGACCCGTTTACCCGACGGGTCTTTTATTCTGTGTTCCGGATCCGGACCCGGCGAATCTCGGATCCGGGTCGGGTCTACCCGAACAAATTTGCCAAAATTTATAATTTCTAACAAAAAAGAGAAAAAAATATATTTGTAAACTAATTTCTAACTAATGCAAAGAAAAAACCAAATAAGAAAATAAATCAAATTGATTTTACTCAAATACATCATCCTAATCAAATTATATTGATAATATATATTTTTTATAAATTATTAAATCATTTATATCCGGATCCGGGTCTAGTACGGGTCGGAATACTATATTCCGTATCCGACCCGTTTTTTTGTTTGAAAAAACGGATCCGGATCCGGATAACGGAATTAAATCCCTACCCATACCCGCAAAAATTTCAGGGATCCGATCCGGATCCGGGTGTAGACCCGACCCGTTGACCGGCCTAGGGTCACCCATCCTAGTACTACTGTCGCCCAAGCACGCTTAACTTCGGAGTTCTGATGGGATCCGGTGCATTAGTGCTGGTATGATCGCACCCGCCATGTTCCTTTCGCTTTATTCTTTTAAACTGCCACGTCCTGTGAAGCAGTTTGGCTTTTCTGGACCCGAATTCATTCTAAGCGTCAATTCATGAATTTCCTCTCATCCTTTTATTTATTTACTTTTATATTTTTTTCTTGTTGCTTTGCACCATTTTTTTTTCCCTCGTCGCACAACTCTCAATTA
This sequence comes from Coffea arabica, assembly GCF_036785885.1. Lineage (NCBI taxonomy): Eukaryota > Viridiplantae > Streptophyta > Magnoliopsida > Gentianales > Rubiaceae > Coffea > Coffea arabica. The sequence continues at coordinate 21,564,838 of NC_092330.1, forward strand.
TCCTGAAATTGATCCTTCACGCTTGCGCTTATACATTTGCGCCGACAACTTTGACCGACGATCCGGGCTTCGATCCAGCCGTACCGTTCCTGACTTGTCTCGCGCCTTCAGATCCGCCTTCATGCTTCGATGAGAAGCAAAATATAAAGCAATCGTTCCGACGGAGCTAAATTACTACAGCATAAAGAACGAAGGGGAAATTTGGATTTCGAAACAAAAAAGGGAGGGGTGCAACACGAGGATTTCCCAGGGGGTCACCTAGGGGTGTCAACGGGCCGGGTCCGGGCCGGAATTCATTATTCCGGACCCGGACCCGGATCCGACCCGTTTACCCGACGGGTCTTTTATTCTGTGTTCCGGATCCGGACCCGGCGAGTCTCGGATCCGGGTCGGGTCTACCCGAACAAATTTGCCAAAATTTATAATTTCTAACAAAAAAGAGAAAAAAATATATTTGTAAACTAATTTCTAACTAATGCAAAGAAAAAACCAAATAAGAAAATAAATCAAATTGATTTTACTCAAATACATCATCCTAATCAAATTATATTGATAATATATATTTTTTATAAATTATTAAATCATTTATATCCGGATCCGGGTCTAATACGGGTCGGAATACTATATTCCGTATCCGACCCATTTTTTTGTTTGAAAAAACGGATCCGGATCCGGATAACGGAATTAAATCCCTACCCATACCCGAAAAAATTTCAGCGATCCGATCCGGATCCGGGTCTAGACCCGACCCGTTGACAGGCCTAGGGTCACCCATCCTAGTACTACTGTCGCCCAAGCACGCTTAACTTCGGAGTTCTGATGGGATCCGGTGCATTAGTGCTGGTATGATCGCACCCGCCATGTTCCTTTCGCTTTATTCTTTTAAACTGCCACGTCCTGTGAAGCAGTTTGGCTTTTCTGGACCCGAATTCATTCTAAGCGTCAATTCATGAATTTCCTCTCATCCTTTTATTTATTTACTTTTATATTTTTTTCTTGTTGCTTTGCACCTTTTTTTTCCCTCGTCGCACAACTCTCAATTATCCTGAAATTGATCCTTCACGCTTGCGCTTATACATTTGCGCCGACAACTTTGACCGACGATCCGGGCTTCGATCCAGCCGTACCGTTCCTGACTTGTCTCGCGCCTTCAGATCCGCCTTCATGCTTCGATAAGAAGCAAAATATAAAGCAATCGTTCCGACGGAGCTAAATTACTACAGCATAAAGAACGAAGGGGAAATTTGGATTTCGAAACAAAAAAGGGAGGGGTGCAACACGAGGACTTCCCAGGGGGTCACCCATCCTAGTACTACTCTCGCCCAAGCACGCTTAACTTCGGAGTTCTGATGGGATCCGGTGCATTAGTGCTGGTATGATCACACCCACCATGTTCCTTTCGCTTTATTCTTTTAAACTGCCCCGTCCTGTGAAGCAGTGTGGCTTTTCTGGACCCGAATTCATTTTAAGCGTCAATTCAAGAATTTCCCCTCATCCTTTTATTTATTTACTTTTACATTTTTTTCTTGTTGATTTGCACCATTTTTTTTCCCTCGTCGCGCAACTCTCAATTATCCTGAAATTGATCCTTCACGCTTGCACTTATACATTTGCGCCGACAACTTTGACCGACGATCCGGGCTTCGATCCAGCCGTACCGTTCCTGACTTGTATCGCGCCTTCAGATCCGCCTTCATGCTTCGATGAGAAGCAAAATATAAAGCAATCGTTCCGACGGAGCTAAATTACTACAGCATAAAGAACGAAGGGGAAATTTGGATTTCGAAACAAAAAAGGGAGGGGTGCAACACGAGGATTTCCCAGGCGGTCACCTAGGGGTGTCAACGGGCCGGGTCCGGGCCGGAATTCATTATTCCGGACCCGGACCCGGATCCGACCCGTTTACCCGACGGGTCTTTTATTCTGTGTTCCGGATCCGGACCCGGCGAGTCTCGGATCCGGGTCGGGTCTACCCGAACAAATTTGCCAAAATTTATAATTTCTAACAAAAAAGAGAAAAAAATATATTTGTAAACTAATTTCTAACTAATGCAAAGAAAAAACCAAATAAGAAAATAAATCAAATTGATTTTACTCAAATACATCATCCTAATCAAATTATATTGATAATATATATTTTTTATAAATTATTAAATCATTTATATCCGGATCCGGGTCTAGTACGGGTCGGAATACTATATTCCGTATCCGACCCGTTTTTTTGTTTGAAAAAACGGATCCGGATCCGGATAACGGAATTAAATCCCTACCCATACCCGCAAAAATTTCAGGGATCCGATCCGGATCCGGGTGTAGACCCGACCCGTTGACCGGCCTAGGGTCACCCATCCTAGTACTACTGTCGCCCAAGCACGCTTAACTTCGGAGTTCTGATGGGATCCGGTGCATTAGTGCTGGTATGATCGCACCCGCCATGTTCCTTTCGCTTTATTCTTTTAAACTGCCACGTCCTGTGAAGCAGTTTGGCTTTTCTGGACCCGAATTCATTCTAAGCGTCAATTCATGAATTTCCTCTCATCCTTTTATTTATTTACTTTTATATTTTTTTCTTGTTGCTTTGCACCATTTTTTTTTCCCTCGTCGCACAACTCTCAATTATCCTGAAATTGATCCTTCACGCTTGCGCTTATACATTTGCGCCGACAACTTTGACCGACGATCCGGGCTTCGATCCAGCCGTACCGTTCCTGACTTGTCTCGCGCCTTCAGATCCGCCTTCATGCTTCGATGAGAAGCAAAATATAAAGCAATCGTTCCGACGGAGCTAAATTACTACAGCATAAAGAACGAAGGGGAAATTTGGATTTCGAAACAAAAAAGGGAGGGGTGCAACACGAGGATTTCCCAGGGGGTCACCTAGGGGTGTCAACGGGCCGGGTCCGGGCCGGAATTCATTATTCCGGACCCGGACCCGGATCCGACCCGTTTACCCGACGGGTCTTTTATTCTGTGTTCCGGATCCGGACCCGGCGAGTCTCGGATCCGGGTCGGGTCTACCCGAACAAATTTGCCAAAATTTATAATTTCTAACAAAAAAGAGAAAAAAATATATTTGTAAACTAATTTCTAACTAATGCAAAGAAAAAACCAAATAAGAAAATAAATCAAATTGATTTTACTCAAATACATCATCCTAATCAAATTATATTGATAATATATATTTTTTATAAATTATTAAATCATTTATATCCGGATCCGGGTCTAATACGGGTCGGAATACTATATTCCGTATCCGACCCATTTTTTTGTTTGAAAAAACGGATCCGGATCCGGATAACGGAATTAAATCCCTACCCATACCCGAAAAAATTTCAGCGATCCGATCCGGATCCGGGTCTAGACCCGACCCGTTGACAGGCCTAGGGTCACCCATCCTAGTACTACTGTCGCCCAAGCACGCTTAACTTCGGAGTTCTGATGGGATTCGGTGCATTAGTGCTGGTATGATCGCACCCGCCATGTTCCTTTCGCTTTATTCTTTTAAACTGCCACGTCCTGTGAAGCAGTTTGGCTTTTCTGGACCCGAATTCATTCTAAGCGTCAATTCATGAATTTCCTCTCATCCTTTTATTTATTTACTTTTATATTTTTTTCTTGTTGCTTTGCACCTTTTTTTTCCCTCGTCGCACAACTCTCAATTATCCTGAAATTGATCCTTCACGCTTGCGCTTATACATTTGCGCCGACAACTTTGACCGACGATCCGGGCTTCGATCCAGCCGTACCGTTCCTGACTTGTCTCGCGCCTTCAGATCCGCCTTCATGCTTCGATAAGAAGCAAAATATAAAGCAATCGTTCCGACGGAGCTAAATTACTACAGCATAAAGAACGAAGGGGAAATTTGGATTTCGAAACAAAAAAGGGAGGGGTGCAACACGAGGACTTCCCAGGGGGTCACCCATCCTAGTACTACTCTCGCCCAAGCACGCTTAACTTCGGAGTTCTGATGGGATCCGGTGCATTAGTGCTGGTATGATCGCACCCACCATGTTCCTTTCGCTTTATTCTTTTAAACTGCCCCGTCCTGTGAAGCAGTGTGGCTTTTCTGGACCCGAATTCATTTTAAGCGTCAATTCAAGAATTTCCCCTCATCCTTTTATTTATTTACTTTTACATTTTTTTCTTGTTGATTTGCACCATTTTTTTTCCCTCGTCGCGCAACTCTCAATTATCCTGAAATTGATCCTTCACGCTTGCACTTATACATTTGCGCCGACAACTTTGACCGACGATCCGGGCTTCGATCCAGCCGTACCGTTCCTGACTTGTCTCGCGCCTTCAGATCCGCCTTCATGCTTCGATGAGAAGCAAAATATAAAGCAATCGTTCCGACGGAGCTAAATTACTACAGCATAAAGAACGAAGGGGAAATTTGGATTTCGAAACAAAAAAGGGAGGGGTGCAACACGAGGATTTCCCAGGCGGTCACCTAGGGGTGTCAACGGGCCGGGTCCGGGCCGGAATTCATTATTCCGGACCCGGACCCGGATCCGACCCGTTTACCCGACGGGTCTTTTATTCTGTGTTCCGGATCCGGACCCGGCGAATCTCGGATCCGGGTCGGGTCTACCCGAACAAATTTGCCAAAATTTATAATTTCTAACAAAAAAGAGAAAAAAATATATTTGTAAACTAATTTCTAACTAATGCAAAGAAAAAACCAAATAAGAAAATAAATCAAATTGATTTTACTCAAATACATCATCCTAATCAAATTATATTGATAATATATATTTTTTATAAATTATTAAATCATTTATATCCGGATCCGGGTCTAGTACGGGTCGGAATACTATATTCCGTATCCGACCCGTTTTTTTGTTTGAAAAAACGGATCCGGATCCGGATAACGGAATTAAATCCCTACCCATACCCGCAAAAATTTCAGGGATCCGATCCGGATCCGGGTGTAGACCCGACCCGTTGACCGGCCTAGGGTCACCCATCCTAGTACTACTGTCGCCCAAGCACGCTTAACTTCGGAGTTCTGATGGGATCCGGTGCATTAGTGCTGGTATGATCGCACCCGCCATGTTCCTTTCGCTTTATTCTTTTAAACTGCCACGTCCTGTGAAGCAGTTTGGCTTTTCTGGACCCGAATTCATTCTAAGCGTCAATTCATGAATTTCCTCTCATCCTTTTATTTATTTACTTTTATATTTTTTTCTTGTTGCTTTGCACCTTTTTTTTCCCTCGTCGCACAACTCTCAATTATCCTGAAATTGATCCTTCACGCTTGCGCTTATACATTTGCGCCGACAACTTTGACCGACGATCCGGGCTTCGATCCAGCCGTACCGTTCCTGACTTGTCTCGCGCCTTCAGATCCGCCTTCATGCTTCGATGAGAAGCAAAATATAAAGCAATCGTTCCGACGGAGCTAAATTACTACAGCATAAAGAACGAAGGGGAAATTTGGATTTCGAAACAAAAAAGGGAGGGGTGCAACACGAGGATTTCCCAGGGGGTCACCTAGGGGTGTCAACGGGCCGGGTCCGGGCCGGAATTCATTATTCCGGACCCGGACCCGGATCCGACCCGTTTACCCGACGGGTCTTTTATTCTGTGTTCCGGATCCGGACCCGGCGAGTCTCGGATCCGGGTCGGGTCTACCCGAACAAATTTGCCAAAATTTATAATTTCTAACAAAAAAGAGAAAAAAATATATTTGTAAACTAATTTCTAACTAATGCAAAGAAAAAACCAAATAAGAAAATAAATCAAATTGATTTTACTCAAATACATCATCCTAATCAAATTATATTGATAATATATATTTTTTATAAATTATTAAATCATTTATATCCGGATCCGGGTCTAATACGGGTCGGAATACTATATTCCGTATCCGACCCATTTTTTTGTTTGAAAAAACGGATCCGGATCCGGATAACGGAATTAAATCCCTACCCATACCCGAAAAAATTTCAGCGATCCGATCCGGATCCGGGTCTAGACCCGACCCGTTGACAGGCCTAGGGTCACCCATCCTAGTACTACTGTCGCCCAAGCACGCTTAACTTCGGAGTTCTGATGGGATCCGGTGCATTAGTGCTGGTATGATCGCACCCGCCATGTTCCTTTCGCTTTATTCTTTTAAACTGCCACGTCCTGTGAAGCAGTTTGGCTTTTCTGGACCCGAATTCATTCTAAGCGTCAATTCATGAATTTCCTCTCATCCTTTTATTTATTTACTTTTATATTTTTTTCTTGTTGCTTTGCACCTTTTTTTTCCCTCGTCGCACAACTCTCAATTATCCTGAAATTGATCCTTCACGCTTGCGCTTATACATTTGCGCCGACAACTTTGACCGACGATCCGGGCTTCGATCCAGCCGTACCGTTCCTGACTTGTCTCGCGCCTTCAGATCCGCCTTCATGCTTCGATAAGAAGCAAAATATAAAGCAATCGTTCCGACGGAGCTAAATTACTACAGCATAAAGAACGAAGGGGAAATTTGGATTTCGAAACAAAAAAGGGAGGGGTGCAACACGAGGACTTCCCAGGGGGTCACCCATCCTAGTACTACTCTCGCCCAAGCACGCTTAACTTCGGAGTTCTGATGGGATCCGGTGCATTAGTGCTGGTATGATCACACCCACCATGTTCCTTTCGCTTTATTCTTTTAAACTGCCCCGTCCTGTGAAGCAGTGTGGCTTTTCTGGACCCGAATTCATTTTAAGCGTCAATTCAAGAATTTCCCCTCATCCTTTTATTTATTTACTTTTACATTTTTTTCTTGTTGATTTGCACCATTTTTTTTCCCTCGTCGCGCAACTCTCAATTATCCTGAAATTGATCCTTCACGCTTGCACTTATACATTTGCGCCGACAACTTTGACCGACGATCCGGGCTTCGATCCAGCCGTACCGTTCCTGACTTGTATCGCGCCTTCAGATCCGCCTTCATGCTTCGATGAGAAGCAAAATATAAAGCAATCGTTCCGACGGAGCTAAATTACTACAGCATAAAGAACGAAGGGGAAATTTGGATTTCGAAACAAAAAAGGGAGGGGTGCAACACGAGGATTTCCCAGGCGGTCACCTAGGGGTGTCAACGGGCCGGGTCCGGGCCGGAATTCATTATTCCGGACCCGGACCCGGAGCCGACCCGTTTACCCGACGGGTCTTTTATTCGGTGTTCCGGATCCGGACCCGGCGAGTCTCGGATCCGGGTCGGGTCTACCCGAACAAATTTGCCAAAATTTATAATTTCTAACAAAAAAGAGAAAAAGATATATTTGTAAACAAATTTCTAGCTAATGCAAAGAAAAAACCAAATAAGAAAATAAATCAAATTGATTTTACTCAAATACATCATCCTAATCAAATTATATTGATAATATATATTTTTTATAAATTATTAAATCATTTATATCCGGATCCGGGTCTAATACGGGTCGGAATACTATATTCCGTATCCGACCCGTTTTTTTGTTTGAAAAAACGGATCCGGATCCGGATAACGGAATTAAATCCCTACCCATACCCGCAAAAATTTCAGGGATCCGATCCGGATCCGGGTGTAGACCCGACCCGTTGACCGGCCTAGGGTCACCCATCCTAGTACTACTGTCGCCCAAGCACGCTTAACTTCGAAGTTCTGATGGGATCCGGTGCATTAGTGCTGGTATGATCACACCCGCCATGTTCCTTTCGCTTTATTCTTTTAAACTGCCACGTCCTGTGAAGCAGTTTGGCTTTTCTGGACCCGAATTCATTCTAAGCGTCAATTCATGAATTTCCTCTCATCCTTTTATTTATTTATTTTTATATTTTTTTCTTGTTGCTTTGCACCTTTTTTTTCCCTCGTCGCACAACTCTCAATTATCCTGAAATTGATCCTTCACGCTTGCGCTTATGCATTTGCGCCGACAACATTGACCGACGATCCGGGCTTCGATTCAGCCGTACCGTTCCTGACTTGTCTCGCGCCTTCAGATCCGCCTTCATGCTTCGATGAGAAGCAAAATATAAAACAATCGTTCCGACGGAGCTAAATTACTACAGCATAAAGAACGAAGGGAAAATTTGGATTTCGAAACAAAAAAGGGAGGGGTGCAACACGAGGACTTCCCAGGGGGTCACCCATCCTAGTACTACTCTCGCCCAAGCACGCTTAACTTCGAAGTTCTGATGGGATCCGGTGCATTAGTGCTGGTATGATCGCACCCACCATGTTCCTTTCGCTTTATTCTTTTAAACTGCCCCGTCCTGTGAAGCAGTGTGGCTTTTCTGGACCCGAATTCATTTTAAGCGTCAATTCAAGAATTTCCCCTCATCCTTTTATTTATTTACTTTTACATTTTTTTCTTGTTGATTTGCACCATTTTTTTTTCCCTCGTCGCGCAACTCTCAATTATCCTGAAATTGATCCTTCACGCTTGCACTTATACATTTGCGCCGACAACTTTGACCGACGATCCGGGCTTCGATCCAGCCGTACCGTTCCTGACTTGTCTCGCGCCTTCAGATCCGCCTTCATGCTTCGATGAGAAGCAAAATATAAAGCAATCGTTCCGACGGAGCTAAATTACTACAGCATAAAGAACGAAGGGGAAATTTGGATTTCGAAACAAAAAAGGGAGGGGTGCAACACGAGGATTTCCCAGGGGGTCACCTAGGGGTGTCAACGGGCCGGGTCCGGGCCGGAATTCATTATTCCGGACCCGGACCCGGATCCGACCCGTTTACCCGACGGGTCTTTTATTCTGTGTTCCGGATCCGGACCCGGCGAGTCTCGGATCCGGGTCGGGTCTACCCGAACAAATTTGCCAAAATTTATAATTTCTAACAAAAAAGAGAAAAAAATATATTTGTAAACTAATTTCTAACTAATGCAAAGAAAAAACCAAATAAGAAAATAAATCAAATTGATTTTACTCAAATACATCATCCTAATCAAATTATATTGATAATATATATTTTTTATAAATTATTAAATCATTTATATCCGGATCCGGGTCTAATACGGGTCGGAATACTATATTCCGTATCCGACCCGTTTTTTTGTTTGAAAAAACGGATCCGGATCCGGATAACGGAATTAAATCCCTACGCATACCCGAAAAAATTTCAGCGATCCGATCCGGATCCGGGTCTAGACCCGACCCGTTGACAGGCCTAGGGTCACCCATCCTAGTACTACTGTCGCCCAAGCACGCTTAACTTCGGAGTTCTGATGGGATCCGGTGCATTAGTGCTGGTATGATCGCACCCGCCATGTTCCTTTCGCTTTATTCTTTTAAACTGCCACGTCCTGTGAAGCAGTTTGGCTTTTCTGGACCCGAATTCATTCTAAGCGTCAATTCATGAATTTCCTCTCATCCTTTTATTTATTTACTTTTATATTTTTTTCTTGTTGCTTTGCACCTTTTTTTTCCCTCGTCGCACAACTCTCAATTATCCTGAAATTGATCCTTCACGCTTGCGCTTATACATTTGCGCCGACAACTTTGACCGACGATCCGGGCTTCGATCCAGCCGTACCGTTCCTGACTTGTCTCGCGCCTTCAGATCCGCCTTCATGCTTCGATGAGAAGCAAAATATAAAGCAATCGTTCCGACGGAGCTAAATTACTACAGCATAAAGAACGAAGGGGAAATTTGGATTTCGAAACAAAAAAGGGAGGGGTGCAACACGAGGATTTCCCAGGGGGTCACCTAGGGGTGTCAACGGGCCGGGTCCGGGCCGGAATTCATTATTCCGGACCCGGACCCGGATCCGACCCGTTTACCCGACGGGTCTTTTATTCTGTGTTCCGGATCCGGACCCGGCGAGTCTCGGATCCGGGTCGGGTCTACCCGAACAAATTTGCCAAAATTTATAATTTCTAACAAAAAAGAGAAAAAAATATATTTGTAAACTAATTTCTAACTAATGCAAAGAAAAAACCAAATAAGAAAATAAATCAAATTGATTTTACTCAAATACATCATCCTAATCAAATTATATTGATAATATATATTTTTTATAAATTATTAAATCATTTATATCCGGATCCGGGTCTAATACGGGTCGGAATACTATATTCCGTATCCGACCCATTTTTTTGTTTGAAAAAACGGATCCGGATCCGGATAACGGAATTAAATCCCTACCCATACCCGAAAAAATTTCAGCGATCCGATCCGGATCCGGGTCTAGACCCGACCCGTTGACAGGCCTAGGGTCACCCATCCTAGTACTACTGTCGCCCAAGCACGCTTAACTTCGGAGTTCTGATGGGATTCGGTGCATTAGTGCTGGTATGATCGCACCCGCCATGTTCCTTTCGCTTTATTCTTTTAAACTGCCACGTCCTGTGAAGCAGTTTGGCTTTTCTGGACCCGAATTCATTCTAAGCGTCAATTCATGAATTTCCTCTCATCCTTTTATTTATTTACTTTTATATTTTTTTCTTGTTGCTTTGCACCTTTTTTTTCCCTCGTCGCACAACTCTCAATTATCCTGAAATTGATCCTTCACGCTTGCGCTTATACATTTGCGCCGACAACTTTGACCGACGATCCGGGCTTCGATCCAGCCGTACCGTTCCTGACTTGTCTCGCGCCTTCAGATCCGCCTTCATGCTTCGATAAGAAGCAAAATATAAAGCAATCGTTCCGACGGAGCTAAATTACTACAGCATAAAGAACGAAGGGGAAATTTGGATTTCGAAACAAAAAAGGGAGGGGTGCAACACGAGGACTTCCCAGGGGGTCACCCATCCTAGTACTACTCTCGCCCAAGCACGCTTAACTTCGGAGTTCTGATGGGATCCGGTGCATTAGTGCTGGTATGATCGCACCCACCATGTTCCTTTCGCTTTATTCTTTTAAACTGCCCCGTCCTGTGAAGCAGTGTGGCTTTTCTGGACCCGAATTCATTTTAAGCGTCAATTCAAGAATTTCCCCTCATCCTTTTATTTATTTACTTTTACATTTTTTTCTTGTTGATTTGCACCATTTTTTTTCCCTCGTCGCGCAACTCTCAATTATCCTGAAATTGATCCTTCACGCTTGCACTTATACATTTGCGCCGACAACTTTGACCGACGATCCGGGCTTCGATCCAGCCGTACCGTTCCTGACTTGTCTCGCGCCTTCAGATCCGCCTTCATGCTTCGATGAGAAGCAAAATATAAAGCAATCGTTCCGACGGAGCTAAATTACTACAGCATAAAGAACGAAGGGGAAATTTGGATTTCGAAACAAAAAAGGGAGGGGTGCAACACGAGGATTTCCCAGGCGGTCACCTAGGGGTGTCAACGGGCCGGGTCCGGGCCGGAATTCATTATTCCGGACCCGGACCCGGATCCGACCCGTTTACCCGACGGGTCTTTTATTCTGTGTTCCGGATCCGGACCCGGCGAATCTCGGATCCGGGTCGGGTCTACCCGAACAAATTTGCCAAAATTTATAATTTCTAACAAAAAAGAGAAAAAAATATATTTGTAAACTAATTTCTAACTAATGCAAAGAAAAAACCAAATAAGAAAATAAATCAAATTGATTTTACTCAAATACATCATCCTAATCAAATTATATTGATAATATATATTTTTTATAAATTATTAAATCATTTATATCCGGATCCGGGTCTAGTACGGGTCGGAATACTATATTCCGTATCCGACCCGTTTTTTTGTTTGAAAAAACGGATCCGGATCCGGATAACGGAATTAAATCCCTACCCATACCCGCAAAAATTTCAGGGATCCGATCCGGATCCGGGTGTAGACCCGACCCGTTGACCGGCCTAGGGTCACCCATCCTAGTACTACTGTCGCCCAAGCACGCTTAACTTCGGAGTTCTGATGGGATCCGGTGCATTAGTGCTGGTATGATCGCACCCGCCATGTTCCTTTCGCTTTATTCTTTTAAACTGCCACGTCCTGTGAAGCAGTGTGGCTTTTCTGGACCCGAATTCATTTTAAGCGTCAATTCAAGAATTTCCCCTCATCCTTTTATTTATTTACTTTTACATTTTTTTCTTGTTGATTTGCACCATTTTTTTTTCCCTCGTCGCGCAACTCTCAATTATCCTGAAATTGATCCTTCACGCTTGCACTTATACATTTGCGCCGACAACTTTGACCGACGATCCGGGCTTCGATCCAGCCGTACCGTTCCTGACTTGTCTCGCGCCTTCAGATCCGCCTTCATGCTTCGATGAGAAGCAAAATATAAAGCAATCGTTCCGACGGAGCTAAATTACTACAGCATAAAGAACGAAGGGGAAATTTGGATTTCGAAACAAAAAAGGGAGGGGTGCAACACGAGGATTTCCCAGGGGGTCACCTAGGGGTGTCAACGGGCCGGGTCCGGGCCGGAATTCATTATTCCGGACCCGGACCCGGATCCGACCCGTTTACCCGACGGGTCTTTTATTCTGTGTTCCGGATCCGGACCCGGCGAGTCTCGGATCCGGGTCGGGTCTACCCGAACAAATTTGCCAAAATTTATAATTTCTAACAAAAAAGAGAAAAAAATATATTTGTAAACTAATTTCTAACTAATGCAAAGAAAAAACCAAATAAGAAAATAAATCAAATTGATTTTACTCAAATACATCATCCTAATCAAATTATATTGATAATATATATTTTTTATAAATTATTAAATCATTTATATCCGGATCCGGGTCTAATACGGGTCGGAATACTATATTCCGTATCCGACCCATTTTTTTGTTTGAAAAAACGGATCCGGATCCGGATAACGGAATTAAATCCCTACCCATACCCGAAAAAATTTCAGCGATCCGATCCGGATCCGGGTCTAGACCCGACCCGTTGACAGGCCTAGGGTCACCCATCCTAGTACTACTGTCGCCCAAGCACGCTTAACTTCGGAGTTCTGATGGGATCCGGTGCATTAGTGCTGGTATGATCGCACCCGCCATGTTCCTTTCGCTTTATTCTTTTAAACTGCCACGTCCTGTGAAGCAGTTTGGCTTTTCTGGACCCGAATTCATTCTAAGCGTCAATTCATGAATTTCCTCTCATCCTTTTATTTATTTACTTTTATATTTTTTTCTTGTTGCTTTGCACCTTTTTTTTCCCTCGTCGCACAACTCTCAATTATCCTGAAATTGATCCTTCACGCTTGCGCTTATACATTTGCGCCGACAACTTTGACCGACGATCCGGGCTTCGATCCAGCCGTACCGTTCCTGACTTGTCTCGCGCCTTCAGATCCGCCTTCATGCTTCGATAAGAAGCAAAATATAAAGCAATCGTTCCGACGGAGCTAAATTACTACAGCATAAAGAACGAAGGGGAAATTTGGATTTCGAAACAAAAAAGGGAGGGGTGCAACACGAGGACTTCCCAGGGGGTCACCCATCCTAGTACTACTCTCGCCCAAGCACGCTTAACTTCGGAGTTCTGATGGGATCCGGTGCATTAGTGCTGGTATGATCACACCCACCATGTTCCTTTCGCTTTATTCTTTTAAACTGCCCCGTCCTGTGAAGCAGTGTGGCTTTTCTGGACCCGAATTCATTTTAAGCGTCAATTCAAGAATTTCCCCTCATCCTTTTATTTATTTACTTTTACATTTTTTTCTTGTTGATTTGCACCATTTTTTTTCCCTCGTCGCGCAACTCTCAATTATCCTGAAATTGATCCTTCACGCTTGCACTTATACATTTGCGCCGACAACTTTGACCGACGATCCGGGCTTCGATCCAGCCGTACCGTTCCTGACTTGTATCGCGCCTTCAGATCCGCCTTCATGCTTCGATGAGAAGCAAAATATAAAGCAATCGTTCCGACGGAGCTAAATTACTACAGCATAAAGAACGAAGGGGAAATTTGGATTTCGAAACAAAAAAGGGAGGGGTGCAACACGAGGATTTCCCAGGCGGTCACCTAGGGGTGTCAACGGGCCGGGTCCGGGCCGGAATTCATTATTCCGGACCCGGACCCGGAGCCGACCCGTTTACCCGACGGGTCTTTTATTCGGTGTTCCGGATCCGGACCCGGCGAGTCTCGGATCCGGGTCGGGTCTACCCGAACAAATTTGCCAAAATTTATAATTTCTAACAAAAAAGAGAAAAAGATATATTTGTAAACAAATTTCTAGCTAATGCAAAGAAAAAACCAAATAAGAAAATAAATCAAATTGATTTTACTCAAATACATCATCCTAATCAAATTATATTGATAATATATATTTTTTATAAATTATTAAATCATTTATATCCGGATCCGGGTCTAATACGGGTCGGAATACTATATTCCGTATCCGACCCGTTTTTTTGTTTGAAAAAACGGATCCGGATCCGGATAACGGAATTAAATCCCTACCCATACCCGCAAAAATTTCAGGGATCCGATCCGGATCCGGGTGTAGACCCGACCCGTTGACCGGCCTAGGGTCACCCATCCTAGTACTACTGTCGCCCAAGCACGCTTAACTTCGAAGTTCTGATGGGATCCGGTGCATTAGTGCTGGTATGATCACACCCGCCATGTTCCTTTCGCTTTATTCTTTTAAACTGCCACGTCCTGTGAAGCAGTTTGGCTTTTCTGGACCCGAATTCATTCTAAGCGTCAATTCATGAATTTCCTCTCATCCTTTTATTTATTTATTTTTATATTTTTTTCTTGTTGCTTTGCACCTTTTTTTTCCCTCGTCGCACAACTCTCAATTATCCTGAAATTGATCCTTCACGCTTGCGCTTATGCATTTGCGCCGACAACATTGACCGACGATCCGGGCTTCGATTCAGCCGTACCGTTCCTGACTTGTCTCGCGCCTTCAGATCCGCCTTCATGCTTCGATGAGAAGCAAAATATAAAACAATCGTTCCGACGGAGCTAAATTACTACAGCATAAAGAACGAAGGGAAAATTTGGATTTCGAAACAAAAAAGGGAGGGGTGCAACACGAGGATTTCCCGTCACCCATCCTAGTACTACTGTCGCCCAAGCACGCTTAACTTCGAAGTTCTGATGGGATCCGGTGCATTAGTGCTGGTATGATCGCACCCACCATGTTCCTTTCGCTTTATTCTTTTAAACTGCCCCGTCCTGTGAAGCAGTGTGGCTTTTCTGGACCCGAATTCATTTTAAGCGTCAATTCAAGAATTTCCCCTCATCCTTTTATTTATTTACTTTTACATTTTTTTCTTGTTGATTTGCACCATTTTTTTTTCCCTCGTCGCGCAACTCTCAATTATCCTGAAATTGATCCTTCACGCTTGCACTTATACATTTGCGCCGACAACTTTGACCGACGATCCGGGCTTCGATCCAGCCGTACCGTTCCTGACTTGTCTCGCGCCTTCAGATCCGCCTTCATGCTTCGATGAGAAGCAAAATATAAAGCAATCGTTCCGACGGAGCTAAATTACTACAGCATAAAGAACGAAGGGGAAATTTGGATTTCGAAACAAAAAAGGGAGGGGTGCAACACGAGGATTTCCCAGGGGGTCACCTAGGGGTGTCAACGGGCCGGGTCCGGGCCGGAATTCATTATTCCGGACCCGGACCCGGATCCGACCCGTTTACCCGACGGGTCTTTTATTCTGTGTTCCGGATCCGGACCCGGCGAGTCTCGGATCCGGGTCGGGTCTACCCGAACAAATTTGCCAAAATTTATAATTTCTAACAAAAAAGAGAAAAAAATATATTTGTAAACTAATTTCTAACTAATGCAAAGAAAAAACCAAATAAGAAAATAAATCAAATTGATTTTACTCAAATACATCATCCTAATCAAATTATATTGATAATATATATTTTTTATAAATTATTAAATCATTTATATCCGGATCCGGGTCTAATACGGGTCGGAATACTATATTCCGTATCCGACCCATTTTTTTGTTTGAAAAAACGGATCCGGATCCGGATAACGGAATTAAATCCCTACCCATACCCGAAAAAATTTCAGCGATCCGATCCGGATCCGGGTCTAGACCCGACCCGTTGACAGGCCTAGGGTCACCCATCCTAGTACTACTGTCGCCCAAGCACGCTTAACTTCGGAGTTCTGATGGGATTCGGTGCATTAGTGCTGGTATGATCGCACCCGCCATGTTCCTTTCGCTTTATTCTTTTAAACTGCCACGTCCTGTGAAGCAGTTTGGCTTTTCTGGACCCGAATTCATTCTAAGCGTCAATTCATGAATTTCCTCTCATCCTTTTATTTATTTACTTTTATATTTTTTTCTTGTTGCTTTGCACCTTTTTTTTCCCTCGTCGCACAACTCTCAATTATCCTGAAATTGATCCTTCACGCTTGCGCTTATACATTTGCGCCGACAACTTTGACCGACGATCCGGGCTTCGATCCAGCCGTACCGTTCCTGACTTGTCTCGCGCCTTCAGATCCGCCTTCATGCTTCGATAAGAAGCAAAATATAAAGCAATCGTTCCGACGGAGCTAAATTACTACAGCATAAAGAACGAAGGGGAAATTTGGATTTCGAAACAAAAAAGGGAGGGGTGCAACACGAGGACTTCCCAGGGGGTCACCCATCCTAGTACTACTCTCGCCCAAGCACGCTTAACTTCGGAGTTCTGATGGGATCCGGTGCATTAGTGCTGGTATGATCGCACCCACCATGTTCCTTTCGCTTTATTCTTTTAAACTGCCCCGTCCTGTGAAGCAGTGTGGCTTTTCTGGACCCGAATTCATTTTAAGCGTCAATTCAAGAATTTCCCCTCATCCTTTTATTTATTTACTTTTACATTTTTTTCTTGTTGATTTGCACCATTTTTTTTCCCTCGTCGCGCAACTCTCAATTATCCTGAAATTGATCCTTCACGCTTGCACTTATACATTTGCGCCGACAACTTTGACCGACGATCCGGGCTTCGATCCAGCCGTACCGTTCCTGACTTGTCTCGCGCCTTCAGATCCGCCTTCATGCTTCGATGAGAAGCAAAATATAAAGCAATCGTTCCGACGGAGCTAAATTACTACAGCATAAAGAACGAAGGGGAAATTTGGATTTCGAAACAAAAAAGGGAGGGGTGCAACACGAGGATTTCCCAGGCGGTCACCTAGGGGTGTCAACGGGCCGGGTCCGGGCCGGAATTCATTATTCCGGACCCGGACCCGGATCCGACCCGTTTACCCGACGGGTCTTTTATTCTGTGTTCCGGATCCGGACCCGGCGAATCTCGGATCCGGGTCGGGTCTACCCGAACAAATTTGCCAAAATTTATAATTTCTAACAAAAAAGAGAAAAAAATATATTTGTAAACTAATTTCTAACTAATGCAAAGAAAAAACCAAATAAGAAAATAAATCAAATTGATTTTACTCAAATACATCATCCTAATCAAATTATATTGATAATATATATTTTTTATAAATTATTAAATCATTTATATCCGGATCCGGGTCTAGTACGGGTCGGAATACTATATTCCGTATCCGACCCGTTTTTTTGTTTGAAAAAACGGATCCGGATCCGGATAACGGAATTAAATCCCTACCCATACCCGCAAAAATTTCAGGGATCCGATCCGGATCCGGGTGTAGACCCGACCCGTTGACCGGCCTAGGGTCACCCATCCTAGTACTACTGTCGCCCAAGCACGCTTAACTTCGGAGTTCTGATGGGATCCGGTGCATTAGTGCTGGTATGATCGCACCCGCCATGTTCCTTTCGCTTTATTCTTTTAAACTGCCACGTCCTGTGAAGCAGTGTGGCTTTTCTGGACCCGAATTCATTTTAAGCGTCAATTCAAGAATTTCCCCTCATCCTTTTATTTATTTACTTTTACATTTTTTTCTTGTTGATTTGCACCATTTTTTTTTCCCTCGTCGCGCAACTCTCAATTATCCTGAAATTGATCCTTCACGCTTGCACTTATACATTTGCGCCGACAACTTTGACCGACGATCCGGGCTTCGATCCAGCCGTACCGTTCCTGACTTGTCTCGCGCCTTCAGATCCGCCTTCATGCTTCGATGAGAAGCAAAATATAAAGCAATCGTTCCGACGGAGCTAAATTACTACAGCATAAAGAACGAAGGGGAAATTTGGATTTCGAAACAAAAAAGGGAGGGGTGCAACACGAGGATTTCCCAGGGGGTCACCTAGGGGTGTCAACGGGCCGGGTCCGGGCCGGAATTCATTATTCCGGACCCGGACCCGGATCCGACCCGTTTACCCGACGGGTCTTTTATTCTGTGTTCCGGATCCGGACCCGGCGAGTCTCGGATCCGGGTCGGGTCTACCCGAACAAATTTGCCAAAATTTATAATTTCTAACAAAAAAGAGAAAAAAATATATTTGTAAACTAATTTCTAACTAATGCAAAGAAAAAACCAAATAAGAAAATAAATCAAATTGATTTTACTCAAATACATCATCCTAATCAAATTATATTGATAATATATATTTTTTATAAATTATTAAATCATTTATATCCGGATCCGGGTCTAATACGGGTCGGAATACTATATTCCGTATCCGACCCATTTTTTTGTTTGAAAAAACGGATCCGGATCCGGATAACGGAATTAAATCCCTACCCATACCCGAAAAAATTTCAGCGATCCGATCCGGATCCGGGTCTAGACCCGACCCGTTGACAGGCCTAGGGTCACCCATCCTAGTACTACTGTCGCCCAAGCACGCTTAACTTCGGAGTTCTGATGGGATCCGGTGCATTAGTGCTGGTATGATCGCACCCGCCATGTTCCTTTCGCTTTATTCTTTTAAACTGCCACGTCCTGTGAAGCAGTTTGGCTTTTCTGGACCCGAATTCATTCTAAGCGTCAATTCATGAATTTCCTCTCATCCTTTTATTTATTTACTTTTATATTTTTTTCTTGTTGCTTTGCACCTTTTTTTTCCCTCGTCGCACAACTCTCAATTATCCTGAAATTGATCCTTCACGCTTGCGCTTATACATTTGCGCCGACAACTTTGACCGACGATCCGGGCTTCGATCCAGCCGTACCGTTCCTGACTTGTCTCGCGCCTTCAGATCCGCCTTCATGCTTCGATAAGAAGCAAAATATAAAGCAATCGTTCCGACGGAGCTAAATTACTACAGCATAAAGAACGAAGGGGAAATTTGGATTTCGAAACAAAAAAGGGAGGGGTGCAACACGAGGACTTCCCAGGGGGTCACCCATCCTAGTACTACTCTCGCCCAAGCACGCTTAACTTCGGAGTTCTGATGGGATCCGGTGCATTAGTGCTGGTATGATCACACCCACCATGTTCCTTTCGCTTTATTCTTTTAAACTGCCCCGTCCTGTGAAGCAGTGTGGCTTTTCTGGACCCGAATTCATTTTAAGCGTCAATTCAAGAATTTCCCCTCATCCTTTTATTTATTTACTTTTACATTTTTTTCTTGTTGATTTGCACCATTTTTTTTCCCTCGTCGCGCAACTCTCAATTATCCTGAAATTGATCCTTCACGCTTGCACTTATACATTTGCGCCGACAACTTTGACCGACGATCCGGGCTTCGATCCAGCCGTACCGTTCCTGACTTGTCTCGCGCCTTCAGATCCGCCTTCATGCTTCGATGAGAAGCAAAATATAAAGCAATCGTTCCGACGGAGCTAAATTACTACAGCATAAAGAACGAAGGGGAAATTTGGATTTCGAAACAAAAAAGGGAGGGGTGCAACACGAGGATTTCCCAGGCGGTCACCTAGGGGTGTCAACGGGCCGGGTCCGGGCCGGAATTCATTATTCCGGACCCGGACCCGGATCCGACCCGTTTACCCGACGGGTCTTTTATTCTGTGTTCCGGATCCGGACCCGGCGAATCTCGGATCCGGGTCGGGTCTACCCGAACAAATTTGCCAAAATTTATAATTTCTAACAAAAAAGAGAAAAAAATATATTTGTAAACTAATTTCTAACTAATGCAAAGAAAAAACCAAATAAGAAAATAAATCAAATTGATTTTACTCAAATACATCATCCTAATCAAATTATATTGATAATATATATTTTTTATAAATTATTAAATCATTTATATCCGGATCCGGGTCTAGTACGGGTCGGAATACTATATTCCGTATCCGACCCGTTTTTTTGTTTGAAAAAACGGATCCGGATCCGGATAACGGAATTAAATCCCTACCCATACCCGCAAAAATTTCAGGGATCCGATCCGGATCCGGGTGTAGACCCGACCCGTTGACCGGCCTAGGGTCACCCATCCTAGTACTACTGTCGCCCAAGCACGCTTAACTTCGGAGTTCTGATGGGATCCGGTGCATTAGTGCTGGTATGATCGCACCCGCCATGTTCCTTTCGCTTTATTCTTTTAAACTGCCACGTCCTGTGAAGCAGTGTGGCTTTTCTGGACCCGAATTCATTTTAAGCGTCAATTCAAGAATTTCCCCTCATCCTTTTATTTATTTACTTTTACATTTTTTTCTTGTTGATTTGCACCATTTTTTTTTCCCTCGTCGCGCAACTCTCAATTATCCTGAAATTGATCCTTCACGCTTGCACTTATACATTTGCGCCGACAACTTTGACCGACGATCCGGGCTTCGATCCAGCCGTACCGTTCCTGACTTGTCTCGCGCCTTCAGATCCGCCTTCATGCTTCGATGAGAAGCAAAATATAAAGCAATCGTTCCGACGGAGCTAAATTACTACAGCATAAAGAACGAAGGGGAAATTTGGATTTCGAAACAAAAAAGGGAGGGGTGCAACACGAGGATTTCCCAGGGGGTCACCTAGGGGTGTCAACGGGCCGGGTCCGGGCCGGAATTCATTATTCCGGACCCGGACCCGGATCCGACCCGTTTACCCGACGGGTCTTTTATTCTGTGTTCCGGATCCGGACCCGGCGAGTCTCGGATCCGGGTCGGGTCTACCCGAACAAATTTGCCAAAATTTATAATTTCTAACAAAAAAGAGAAAAAAATATATTTGTAAACTAATTTCTAACTAATGCAAAGAAAAAACCAAATAAGAAAATAAATCAAATTGATTTTACTCAAATACATCATCCTAATCAAATTATATTGATAATATATATTTTTTATAAATTATTAAATCATTTATATCCGGATCCGGGTCTAATACGGGTCGGAATACTATATTCCGTATCCGACCCATTTTTTTGTTTGAAAAAACGGATCCGGATCCGGATAACGGAATTAAATCCCTACCCATACCCGAAAAAATTTCAGCGATCCGATCCGGATCCGGGTCTAGACCCGACCCGTTGACAGGCCTAGGGTCACCCATCCTAGTACTACTGTCGCCCAAGCACGCTTAACTTCGGAGTTCTGATGGGATCCGGTGCATTAGTGCTGGTATGATCGCACCCGCCATGTTCCTTTCGCTTTATTCTTTTAAACTGCCACGTCCTGTGAAGCAGTTTGGCTTTTCTGGACCCGAATTCATTCTAAGCGTCAATTCATGAATTTCCTCTCATCCTTTTATTTATTTACTTTTATATTTTTTTCTTGTTGCTTTGCACCTTTTTTTTCCCTCGTCGCACAACTCTCAATTATCCTGAAATTGATCCTTCACGCTTGCGCTTATACATTTGCGCCGACAACTTTGACCGACGATCCGGGCTTCGATCCAGCCGTACCGTTCCTGACTTGTCTCGCGCCTTCAGATCCGCCTTCATGCTTCGATAAGAAGCAAAATATAAAGCAATCGTTCCGACGGAGCTAAATTACTACAGCATAAAGAACGAAGGGGAAATTTGGATTTCGAAACAAAAAAGGGAGGGGTGCAACACGAGGACTTCCCAGGGGGTCACCCATCCTAGTACTACTCTCGCCCAAGCACGCTTAACTTCGGAGTTCTGATGGGATCCGGTGCATTAGTGCTGGTATGATCACACCCACCATGTTCCTTTCGCTTTATTCTTTTAAACTGCCCCGTCCTGTGAAGCAGTGTGGCTTTTCTGGACCCGAATTCATTTTAAGCGTCAATTCAAGAATTTCCCCTCATCCTTTTATTTATTTACTTTTACATTTTTTTCTTGTTGATTTGCACCATTTTTTTTCCCTCGTCGCGCAACTCTCAATTATCCTGAAATTGATCCTTCACGCTTGCACTTATACATTTGCGCCGACAACTTTGACCGACGATCCGGGCTTCGATCCAGCCGTACCGTTCCTGACTTGTATCGCGCCTTCAGATCCGCCTTCATGCTTCGATGAGAAGCAAAATATAAAGCAATCGTTCCGACGGAGCTAAATTACTACAGCATAAAGAACGAAGGGGAAATTTGGATTTCGAAACAAAAAAGGGAGGGGTGCAACACGAGGATTTCCCAGGCGGTCACCTAGGGGTGTCAACGGGCCGGGTCCGGGCCGGAATTCATTATTCCGGACCCGGACCCGGAGCCGACCCGTTTACCCGACGGGTCTTTTATTCGGTGTTCCGGATCCGGACCCGGCGAGTCTCGGATCCGGGTCGGGTCTACCCGAACAAATTTGCCAAAATTTATAATTTCTAACAAAAAAGAGAAAAAGATATATTTGTAAACAAATTTCTAGCTAATGCAAAGAAAAAACCAAATAAGAAAATAAATCAAATTGATTTTACTCAAATACATCATCCTAATCAAATTATATTGATAATATATATTTTTTATAAATTATTAAATCATTTATATCCGGATCCGGGTCTAATACGGGTCGGAATACTATATTCCGTATCCGACCCGTTTTTTTGTTTGAAAAAACGGATCCGGATCCGGATAACGGAATTAAATCCCTACCCATACCCGCAAAAATTTCAGGGATCCGATCCGGATCCGGGTGTAGACCCGACCCGTTGACCGGCCTAGGGTCACCCATCCTAGTACTACTGTCGCCCAAGCACGCTTAACTTCGAAGTTCTGATGGGATCCGGTGCATTAGTGCTGGTATGATCACACCCGCCATGTTCCTTTCGCTTTATTCTTTTAAACTGCCACGTCCTGTGAAGCAGTTTGGCTTTTCTGGACCCGAATTCATTCTAAGCGTCAATTCATGAATTTCCTCTCATCCTTTTATTTATTTATTTTTATATTTTTTTCTTGTTGCTTTGCACCTTTTTTTTCCCTCGTCGCACAACTCTCAATTATCCTGAAATTGATCCTTCACGCTTGCGCTTATGCATTTGCGCCGACAACATTGACCGACGATCCGGGCTTCGATTCAGCCGTACCGTTCCTGACTTGTCTCGCGCCTTCAGATCCGCCTTCATGCTTCGATGAGAAGCAAAATATAAAACAATCGTTCCGACGGAGCTAAATTACTACAGCATAAAGAACGAAGGGAAAATTTGGATTTCGAAACAAAAAAGGGAGGGGTGCAACACGAGGATTTCCCAGGGGGTCACCTAGGGGTGTCAACGGGCCGGGTCCGGGCCGGAATTCTTTATTCCGGACCCGGACCCGGATCCGACCCGTTTACCCGACGGGTCTTTTATTCGGTGTTCCGGATCCGGACCCGGCGAGTCTCGGATCCGGGTCGGGTCTACCCGAACAAATTTGCCAAAATTTATAATTTCTAACAAAAAAGAGAAAAAAATATATTTGTAAACTAATTTCTAACTAATGCAAAGAAAAAACCAAATAAGAAAATAAATCAAATTGATTTTACTCAAATACATCATCCTAATCAAATTATATTGATAATATATATTTTTTATAAATTATTAAATCATTTATATCCGGATCCGGGTCTAGTACGGGTCGGAATACTATATTCCGTATCCGACCCGTTTTTTTGTTTGAAAAAACGGATCCGGATCCGGATAACGGAATTAAATCCCTACCCATACCCGAAAAAATTTCAGCGATCCGATCCGGATCCGGGTCTAGACCCGACCCGTTGACAGGCCTAGGGTCACCCATCCTAGTACTACTGTCGCCCAAGCACGCTTAACTTCGGAGTTCTGATGGGATCCGGTGCATTAGTGCTGGTATGATCGCACCCGCCATGTTCCTTTCGCTTTATTCTTTTAAACTGCCACGTCCTGTGAAGCAGTTTGGCTTTTCTGGACCCGAATTCATTCTAAGCGTCAATTCATGAATTTCCTCTCATCCTTTTATTTATTTACTTTTATATTTTTTTCTTGTTGCTTTGCACCTTTTTTTTCCCTCGTCGCACAACTCTCAATTATCCTGAAATTGATCCTTCACGCTTGCGCTTATACATTTGCGCCGACAACTTTGACCGACGATCCGGGCTTCGATCCAGCCGTACCGTTCCTGACTTGTCTCGCGCCTTCAGATCCGCCTTCATGCTTCGATAAGAAGCAAAATATAAAGCAATCGTTCCGACGGAGCTAAATTACTACAGCATAAAGAACGAAGGGGAAATTTGGATTTCGAAACAAAAAAGGGAGGGGTGCAACACGAGGACTTCCCAGGGGGTCACCCATCCTAGTACTACTGTCGCCCAAGCACGCTTAACTTCGAAGTTCTGATGGGATCCGGTGCATTAGTGCTGGTATGATCGCACCCACCATGTTCCTTTCGCTTTATTCTTTTAAACTGCCCCGTCCTGTGAAGCAGTGTGGCTTTTCTGGACCCGAATTCATTTTAAGCGTCAATTCAAGAATTTCCCCTCATCCTTTTATTTATTTACTTTTACATTTTTTTCTTGTTGATTTGCACCATTTTTTTTTCCCTCGTCGCGCAACTCTCAATTATCCTGAAATTGATCCTTCACGCTTGCACTTATACATTTGCGCCGACAACTTTGACCGACGATCCGGGCTTCGATCCAGCCGTACCGTTCCTGACTTGTCTCGCGCCTTCAGATCCGCCTTCATGCTTCGATGAGAAGCAAAATATAAAGCAATCGTTCCGACGGAGCTAAATTACTACAGCATAAAGAACGAAGGGGAAATTTGGATTTCGAAACAAAAAAGGGAGGGGTGCAACACGAGGATTTCCCAGGGGGTCACCTAGGGGTGTCAACGGGCCGGGTCCGGGCCGGAATTCATTATTCCGGACCCGGACCCGGATCCGACCCGTTTACCCGACGGGTCTTTTATTCTGTGTTCCGGATCCGGACCCGGCGAGTCTCGGATCCGGGTCGGGTCTACCCGAACAAATTTGCCAAAATTTATAATTTCTAACAAAAAAGAGAAAAAAATATATTTGTAAACTAATTTCTAACTAATGCAAAGAAAAAACCAAATAAGAAAATAAATCAAATTGATTTTACTCAAATACATCATCCTAATCAAATTATATTGATAATATATATTTTTTATAAATTATTAAATCATTTATATCCGGATCCGGGTCTAATACGGGTCGGAATACTATATTCCGTATCCGACCCATTTTTTTGTTTGAAAAAACGGATCCGGATCCGGATAACGGAATTAAATCCCTACCCATACCCGAAAAAATTTCAGCGATCCGATCCGGATCCGGGTCTAGACCCGACCCGTTGACAGGCCTAGGGTCACCCATCCTAGTACTACTGTCGCCCAAGCACGCTTAACTTCGGAGTTCTGATGGGATTCGGTGCATTAGTGCTGGTATGATCGCACCCGCCATGTTCCTTTCGCTTTATTCTTTTAAACTGCCACGTCCTGTGAAGCAGTTTGGCTTTTCTGGACCCGAATTCATTCTAAGCGTCAATTCATGAATTTCCTCTCATCCTTTTATTTATTTACTTTTATATTTTTTTCTTGTTGCTTTGCACCTTTTTTTTCCCTCGTCGCACAACTCTCAATTATCCTGAAATTGATCCTTCACGCTTGCGCTTATACATTTGCGCCGACAACTTTGACCGACGATCCGGGCTTCGATCCAGCCGTACCGTTCCTGACTTGTCTCGCGCCTTCAGATCCGCCTTCATGCTTCGATAAGAAGCAAAATATAAAGCAATCGTTCCGACGGAGCTAAATTACTACAGCATAAAGAACGAAGGGGAAATTTGGATTTCGAAACAAAAAAGGGAGGGGTGCAACACGAGGACTTCCCAGGGGGTCACCCATCCTAGTACTACTCTCGCCCAAGCACGCTTAACTTCGGAGTTCTGATGGGATCCGGTGCATTAGTGCTGGTATGATCGCACCCACCATGTTCCTTTCGCTTTATTCTTTTAAACTGCCCCGTCCTGTGAAGCAGTGTGGCTTTTCTGGACCCGAATTCATTTTAAGCGTCAATTCAAGAATTTCCCCTCATCCTTTTATTTATTTACTTTTACATTTTTTTCTTGTTGATTTGCACCATTTTTTTTCCCTCGTCGCGCAACTCTCAATTATCCTGAAATTGATCCTTCACGCTTGCACTTATACATTTGCGCCGACAACTTTGACCGACGATCCGGGCTTCGATCCAGCCGTACCGTTCCTGACTTGTCTCGCGCCTTCAGATCCGCCTTCATGCTTCGATGAGAAGCAAAATATAAAGCAATCGTTCCGACGGAGCTAAATTACTACAGCATAAAGAACGAAGGGGAAATTTGGATTTCGAAACAAAAAAGGGAGGGGTGCAACACGAGGATTTCCCAGGCGGTCACCTAGGGGTGTCAACGGGCCGGGTCCGGGCCGGAATTCATTATTCCGGACCCGGACCCGGATCCGACCCGTTTACCCGACGGGTCTTTTATTCTGTGTTCCGGATCCGGACCCGGCGAATCTCGGATCCGGGTCGGGTCTACCCGAACAAATTTGCCAAAATTTATAATTTCTAACAAAAAAGAGAAAAAAATATATTTGTAAACTAATTTCTAACTAATGCAAAGAAAAAACCAAATAAGAAAATAAATCAAATTGATTTTACTCAAATACATCATCCTAATCAAATTATATTGATAATATATATTTTTTATAAATTATTAAATCATTTATATCCGGATCCGGGTCTAGTACGGGTCGGAATACTATATTCCGTATCCGACCCGTTTTTTTGTTTGAAAAAACGGATCCGGATCCGGATAACGGAATTAAATCCCTACCCATACCCGCAAAAATTTCAGGGATCCGATCCGGATCCGGGTGTAGACCCGACCCGTTGACCGGCCTAGGGTCACCCATCCTAGTACTACTGTCGCCCAAGCACGCTTAACTTCGGAGTTCTGATGGGATCCGGTGCATTAGTGCTGGTATGATCGCACCCGCCATGTTCCTTTCGCTTTATTCTTTTAAACTGCCACGTCCTGTGAAGCAGTGTGGCTTTTCTGGACCCGAATTCATTTTAAGCGTCAATTCAAGAATTTCCCCTCATCCTTTTATTTATTTACTTTTACATTTTTTTCTTGTTGATTTGCACCATTTTTTTTTCCCTCGTCGTGCAACTCTCAATTATCCTGAAATTGATCCTTCACGCTTGCACTTATACATTTGCGCCGACAACTTTGACCGACGATCCGGGCTTCGATCCAGCCGTACCGTTCCTGACTTGTCTCGCGCCTTCAGATCCGCCTTCATGCTTCGATGAGAAGCAAAATATAAAGCAATCGTTCCGACGGAGCTAAATTACTACAGCATAAAGAACGAAGGGGAAATTTGGATTTCGAAACAAAAAAGGGAGGGGTGCAACACGAGGATTTCCCAGGGGGTCACCTAGGGGTGTCAACGGGCCGGGTCCGGGCCGGAATTCATTATTCCGGACCCGGACCCGGATCCGACCCGTTTACCCGACGGGTCTTTTATTCTGTGTTCCGGATCCGGACCCGGCGAGTCTCGGATCCGGGTCGGGTCTACCCGAACAAATTTGCCAAAATTTATAATTTCTAACAAAAAAGAGAAAAAAATATATTTGTAAACTAATTTCTAACTAATGCAAAGAAAAAACCAAATAAGAAAATAAATCAAATTGATTTTACTCAAATACATCATCCTAATCAAATTATATTGATAATATATATTTTTTATAAATTATTAAATCATTTATATCCGGATCCGGGTCTAATACGGGTCGGAATACTATATTCCGTATCCGACCCATTTTTTTGTTTGAAAAAACGGATCCGGATCCGGATAACGGAATTAAATCCCTACCCATACCCGAAAAAATTTCAGCGATCCGATCCGGATCCGGGTCTAGACCCGACCCGTTGACAGGCCTAGGGTCACCCATCCTAGTACTACTGTCGCCCAAGCACGCTTAACTTCGGAGTTCTGATGGGATCCGGTGCATTAGTGCTGGTATGATCGCACCCGCCATGTTCCTTTCGCTTTATTCTTTTAAACTGCCACGTCCTGTGAAGCAGTTTGGCTTTTCTGGACCCGAATTCATTCTAAGCGTCAATTCATGAATTTCCTCTCATCCTTTTATTTATTTACTTTTATATTTTTTTCTTGTTGCTTTGCACCTTTTTTTTCCCTCGTCGCACAACTCTCAATTATCCTGAAATTGATCCTTCACGCTTGCGCTTATACATTTGCGCCGACAACTTTGACCGACGATCCGGGCTTCGATCCAGCCGTACCGTTCCTGACTTGTCTCGCGCCTTCAGATCCGCCTTCATGCTTCGATAAGAAGCAAAATATAAAGCAATCGTTCCGACGGAGCTAAATTACTACAGCATAAAGAACGAAGGGGAAATTTGGATTTCGAAACAAAAAAGGGAGGGGTGCAACACGAGGACTTCCCAGGGGGTCACCCATCCTAGTACTACTCTCGCCCAAGCACGCTTAACTTCGGAGTTCTGATGGGATCCGGTGCATTAGTGCTGGTATGATCACACCCACCATGTTCCTTTCGCTTTATTCTTTTAAACTGCCCCGTCCTGTGAAGCAGTGTGGCTTTTCTGGACCCGAATTCATTTTAAGCGTCAATTCAAGAATTTCCCCTCATCCTTTTATTTATTTACTTTTACATTTTTTTCTTGTTGATTTGCACCATTTTTTTTCCCTCGTCGCGCAACTCTCAATTATCCTGAAATTGATCCTTCACGCTTGCACTTATACATTTGCGCCGACAACTTTGACCGACGATCCGGGCTTCGATCCAGCCGTACCGTTCCTGACTTGTCTCGCGCCTTCAGATCCGCCTTCATGCTTCGATGAGAAGCAAAATATAAAGCAATCGTTCCGACGGAGCTAAATTACTACAGCATAAAGAACGAAGGGGAAATTTGGATTTCGAAACAAAAAAGGGAGGGGTGCAACACGAGGATTTCCCAGGCGGTCACCTAGGGGTGTCAACGGGCCGGGTCCGGGCCGGAATTCATTATTCCGGACCCGGACCCGGATCCGACCCGTTTACCCGACGGGTCTTTTATTCTGTGTTCCGGATCCGGACCCGGCGAATCTCGGATCCGGGTCGGGTCTACCCGAACAAATTTGCCAAAATTTATAATTTCTAACAAAAAAGAGAAAAAAATATATTTGTAAACTAATTTCTAACTAATGCAAAGAAAAAACCAAATAAGAAAATAAATCAAATTGATTTTACTCAAATACATCATCCTAATCAAATTATATTGATAATATATATTTTTTATAAATTATTAAATCATTTATATCCGGATCCGGGTCTAGTACGGGTCGGAATACTATATTCCGTATCCGACCCGTTTTTTTGTTTGAAAAAACGGATCCGAATCCGGATAACGGAATTAAATCCCTACCCATACCCGCAAAAATTTCAGGGATCCGATCCGGATCCGGGTGTAGACCCGACCCGTTGACCGGCCTAGGGTCACCCATCCTAGTACTACTGTCGCCCAAGCACGCTTAACTTCGAAGTTCTGATGGGATCCGGTGCATTAGTGCTGGTATGATCGCACCCGCCATGTTCCTTTCGCTTTATTCTTTTAAACTGCCACGTCCTGTGAAGCAGTTTGGCTTTTCTGGACCCGAATTCATTCTAAGCGTCAATTCATGAATTTCCTCTCATCCTTTTATTTATTTACTTTTATATTTTTTTCTTGTTGCTTTGCACCTTTTTTTTCCCTCGTCGCACAACTCTCAATTATCCTGAAATTGATCCTTCACGCTTGCGCTTATACATTTGCGCCGACAACTTTGACCGACGATCCGGGCTTCGATCCAGCCGTACCGTTCCTGACTTGTCTCGCGCCTTCAGATCCGCCTTCATGCTTCGATGAGAAGCAAAATATAAAGCAATCGTTCCGACGGAGCTAAATTACTACAGCATAAAGAACGAAGGGGAAATTTGGATTTCGAAACAAAAAAGGGAGGGGTGCAACACGAGGACTTCCCAGGGGGTCACCCATCCTAGTACTACTCTCGCCCAAGCACGCTTAACTTCGGAGTTCTGATGGGATCCGGTGCATTAGTGCTGGTATGATCGCACCCACCATGTTCCTTTCGCTTTATTCTTTTAAACTGCCCCGTCCTGTGAAGCAGTGTGGCTTTTCTGGACCCGAATTCATTTTAAGCGTCAATTCAAGAATTTCCCCTCATCCTTTTATTTATTTACTTTTACATTTTTTTCTTGTTGATTTGCACCATTTTTTTTTCCCTCGTCGCGCAACTCTCAATTATCCTGAAATTGATCCTTCACGCTTGCACTTATACATTTGCGCCGACAACTTTGACCGACGATCCGGGCTTCGATCCAGCCGTACCGTTCCTGACTTGTCTCGCGCCTTCAGATCCGCCTTCATGCTTCGATGAGAAGCAAAATATAAAGCAATCGTTCCGACGGAGCTAAATTACTACAGCATAAAGAACGAAGGGGAAATTTGGATTTCGAAACAAAAAAGGGAGGGGTGCAACACGAGGATTTCCCAGGGGGTCACCTAGGGGTGTCAACGGGCCGGGTCCGGGCCGGAATTCATTATTCCGGACCCGGACCCGGATCCGACCCGTTTACCCGACGGGTCTTTTATTCTGTGTTCCGGATCCGGACCCGGCGAGTCTCGGATCCGGGTCGGGTCTACCCGAACAAATTTGCCAAAATTTATAATTTCTAACAAAAAAGAGAAAAAAATATATTTGTAAACTAATTTCTAACTAATGCAAAGAAAAAACCAAATAAGAAAATAAATCAAATTGATTTTACTCAAATACATCATCCTAATCAAATTATATTGATAATATATATTTTTTATAAATTATTAAATCATTTATATCCGGATCCGGGTCTAATACGGGTCGGAATACTATATTCCGTATCCGACCCATTTTTTTGTTTGAAAAAACGGATCCGGATCCGGATAACGGAATTAAATCCCTACCCATACCCGAAAAAATTTCAGCGATCCGATCCGGATCCGGGTCTAGACCCGACCCGTTGACAGGCCTAGGGTCACCCATCCTAGTACTACTGTCGCCCAAGCACGCTTAACTTCGGAGTTCTGATGGGATCCGGTGCATTAGTGCTGGTATGATCGCACCCGCCATGTTCCTTTCGCTTTATTCTTTTAAACTGCCACGTCCTGTGAAGCAGTTTGGCTTTTCTGGACCCGAATTCATTCTAAGCGTCAATTCATGAATTTCCTCTCATCCTTTTATTTATTTACTTTTATATTTTTTTCTTGTTGCTTTGCACCTTTTTTTTCCCTCGTCGCACAACTCTCAATTATCCTGAAATTGATCCTTCACGCTTGCGCTTATACATTTGCGCCGACAACTTTGACCGACGATCCGGGCTTCGATCCAGCCGTACCGTTCCTGACTTGTCTCGCGCCTTCAGATCCGCCTTCATGCTTCGATAAGAAGCAAAATATAAAGCAATCGTTCCGACGGAGCTAAATTACTACAGCATAAAGAACGAAGGGGAAATTTGGATTTCGAAACAAAAAAGGGAGGGGTGCAACACGAGGACTTCCCAGGGGGTCACCCATCCTAGTACTACTCTCGCCCAAGCACGCTTAACTTCGGAGTTCTGATGGGATCCGGTGCATTAGTGCTGGTATGATCACACCCACCATGTTCCTTTCGCTTTATTCTTTTAAACTGCCCCGTCCTGTGAAGCAGTGTGGCTTTTCTGGACCCGAATTCATTTTAAGCGTCAATTCAAGAATTTCCCCTCATCCTTTTATTATCCTGAAATTGATCCTTCACGCTTGCACTTATACATTTGCGCCGACAACTTTGACCGACGATCCGGGCTTCGATCCAGCCGTACCGTTCCTGACTTGTCTCGCGCCTTCAGATCCGCCTTCATGCTTCGATGAGAAGCAAAATATAAAGCAATCGTTCCGACGGAGCTAAATTACTACAGCATAAAGAACGAAGGGGAAATTTGGATTTCGAAACAAAAAAGGGAGGGGTGCAACACGAGGATTTCCCAGGCGGTCACCTAGGGGTGTCAACGGGCCGGGTCCGGGCCGGAATTCATTATTCCGGACCCGGACCCGGATCCGACCCGTTTACCCGACGGGTCTTTTATTCTGTGTTCCGGATCCGGACCCGGCGAATCTCGGATCCGGGTCGGGTCTACCCGAACAAATTTGCCAAAATTTATAATTTCTAACAAAAAAGAGAAAAAAATATATTTGTAAACTAATTTCTAACTAATGCAAAGAAAAAACCAAATAAGAAAATAAATCAAATTGATTTTACTCAAATACATCATCCTAATCAAATTATATTGATAATATATATTTTTTATAAATTATTAAATCATTTATATCCGGATCCGGGTCTAGTACGGGTCGGAATACTATATTCCGTATCCGACCCGTTTTTTTGTTTGAAAAAACGGATCCGGATCCGGATAACGGAATTAAATCCCTACCCATACCCGCAAAAATTTCAGCGATCCGATCCGGATCCGGGTCTAGACCCGACCCGTTGACAGGCCTAGGGTCACCCATCCTAGTACTACTGTCGCCCAAGCACGCTTAACTTCGGAGTTCTGATGGGATCCGGTGCATTAGTGCTGGTATGATCGCACCCGCCATGTTCCTTTCGCTTTATTCTTTTAAACTGCCACGTCCTGTGAAGCAGTTTGGCTTTTCTGGACCCGAATTCATTCTAAGCGTCAATTCATGAATTTCCTCTCATCCTTTTATTTATTTACTTTTATATTTTTTTCTTGTTGCTTTGCACCTTTTTTTTCCCTCGTCGCACAACTCTCAATTATCCTGAAATTGATCCTTCACGCTTGCGCTTATACATTTGCGCCGACAACTTTGACCGACGATCCGGGCTTCGATCCAGCCGTACCGTTCCTGACTTGTCTCGCGCCTTCAGATCCGCCTTCATGCTTCGATGAGAAGCAAAATATAAAGCAATCGTTCCGACGGAGCTAAATTACTACAGCATAAAGAACGAAGGGGAAATTTGGATTTCGAAACAAAAAAGGGAGGGGTGCAACACGAGGACTTCCCAGGGGGTCACCCATCCTAGTACTACTCTCGCCCAAGCACGCTTAACTTCGGAGTTCTGATGGGATCCGGTGCATTAGTGCTGGTATGATCGCACCCACCATGTTCCTTTCGCTTTATTCTTTTAAACTGCCCCGTCCTGTGAAGCAGTGTGGCTTTTCTGGACCCGAATTCATTTTAAGCGTCAATTCAAGAATTTCCCCTCATCCTTTTATTTATTTACTTTTACATTTTTTTCTTGTTGATTTGCACCATTTTTTTTTCCCTCGTCGCGCAACTCTCAATTATCCTGAAATTGATCCTTCACGCTTGCACTTATACATTTGCGCCGACAACTTTGACCGACGATCCGGGCTTCGATCCAGCCGTACCGTTCCTGACTTGTCTCGCGCCTTCAGATCCGCCTTCATGCTTCGATGAGAAGCAAAATATAAAGCAATCGTTCCGACGGAGCTAAATTACTACAGCATAAAGAACGAAGGGGAAATTTGGATTTCGAAACAAAAAAGGGAGGGGTGCAACACGAGGATTTCCCAGGCGGTCACCTAGGGGTGTCAACGGGCCGGGTCCGGGCCGGAATTCATTATTCCGGACCCGGACCCGGATCCGACCCGTTTACCCGACGGGTCTTTTATTCTGTGTTCCGGATCCGGACCCGGCGAATCTCGGATCCGGGTCGGGTCTACCCGAACAAATTTGCCAAAATTTATAATTTCTAACAAAAAAGAGAAAAAAATATATTTGTAAACTAATTTCTAACTAATGCAAAGAAAAAACCAAATAAGAAAATAAATCAAATTGATTTTACTCAAATACATCATCCTAATCAAATTATATTGATAATATATATTTTTTATAAATTATTAAATCATTTATATCCGGATCCGGGTCTAGTACGGGTCGGAATACTATATTCCGTATCCGACCCGTTTTTTTGTTTGAAAAAACGGATCCGGATCCGGATAACGGAATTAAATCCCTACCCATACCCGCAAAAATTTCAGCGATCCGATCCGGATCCGGGTCTAGACCCGACCCGTTGACAGGCCTAGGGTCACCCATCCTAGTACTACTGTCGCCCAAGCACGCTTAACTTCGGAGTTCTGATGGGATCCGGTGCATTAGTGCTGGTATGATCGCACCCGCCATGTTCCTTTCGCTTTATTCTTTTAAACTGCCACGTCCTGTGAAGCAGTTTGGCTTTTCTGGACCCGAATTCATTCTAAGCGTCAATTCATGAATTTCCTCTCATCCTTTTATTTATTTACTTTTATATTTTTTTCTTGTTGCTTTGCACCTTTTTTTTCCCTCGTCGCACAACTCTCAATTATCCTGAAATTGATCCTTCACGCTTGCGCTTATACATTTGCGCCGACAACTTTGACCGACGATCCGGGCTTCGATCCAGCCGTACCGTTCCTGACTTGTCTCGCGCCTTCAGATCCGCCTTCATGCTTCGATGAGAAGCAAAATATAAAGCAATCGTTCCGACGGAGCTAAATTACTACAGCATAAAGAACGAAGGGGAAATTTGGATTTCGAAACAAAAAAGGGAGGGGTGCAACACGAGGACTTCCCAGGGGGTCACCCATCCTAGTACTACTCTCGCCCAAGCACGCTTAACTTCGGAGTTCTGATGGGATCCGGTGCATTAGTGCTGGTATGATCGCACCCACCATGTTCCTTTCGCTTTATTCTTTTAAACTGCCCCGTCCTGTGAAGCAGTGTGGCTTTTCTGGACCCGAATTCATTTTAAGCGTCAATTCAAGAATTTCCCCTCATCCTTTTATTTATTTACTTTTACATTTTTTTCTTGTTGATTTGCACCATTTTTTTTTCCCTCGTCGCGCAACTCTCAATTATCCTGAAATTGATCCTTCACGCTTGCACTTATACATTTGCGCCGACAACTTTGACCGACGATCCGGGCTTCGATCCAGCCGTACCGTTCCTGACTTGTCTCGCGCCTTCAGATCCGCCTTCATGCTTCGATGAGAAGCAAAATATAAAGCAATCGTTCCGACGGAGCTAAATTACTACAGCATAAAGAACGAAGGGGAAATTTGGATTTCGAAACAAAAAAGGGAGGGGTGCAACACGAGGATTTCCCAGGGGGTCACCTAGGGGTGTCAACGGGCCGGGTCCGGGCCGGAATTCATTATTCCGGACCCGGACCCGGATCCGACCCGTTTACCCGACGGGTCTTTTATTCTGTGTTCCGGATCCGGACCCGGCGAGTCTCGGATCCGGGTCGGGTCTACCCGAACAAATTTGCCAAAATTTATAATTTCTAACAAAAAAGAGAAAAAAATATATTTGTAAACTAATTTCTAACTAATGCAAAGAAAAAACCAAATAAGAAAATAAATCAAATTGATTTTACTCAAATACATCATCCTAATCAAATTATATTGATAATATATATTTTTTATAAATTATTAAATCATTTATATCCGGATCCGGGTCTAATACGGGTCGGAATACTATATTCCGTATCCGACCCATTTTTTTGTTTGAAAAAACGGATCCGGATCCGGATAACGGAATTAAATCCCTACCCATACCCGAAAAAATTTCAGCGATCCGATCCGGATCCGGGTCTAGACCCGACCCGTTGACAGGCCTAGGGTCACCCATCCTAGTACTACTGTCGCCCAAGCACGCTTAACTTCGGAGTTCTGATGGGATCCGGTGCATTAGTGCTGGTATGATCGCACCCGCCATGTTCCTTTCGCTTTATTCTTTTAAACTGCCACGTCCTGTGAAGCAGTTTGGCTTTTCTGGACCCGAATTCATTCTAAGCGTCAATTCATGAATTTCCTCTCATCCTTTTATTTATTTACTTTTATATTTTTTTCTTGTTGCTTTGCACCTTTTTTTTCCCTCGTCGCACAACTCTCAATTATCCTGAAATTGATCCTTCACGCTTGCGCTTATACATTTGCGCCGACAACTTTGACCGACGATCCGGGCTTCGATCCAGCCGTACCGTTCCTGACTTGTCTCGCGCCTTCAGATCCGCCTTCATGCTTCGATGAGAAGCAAAATATAAAGCAATCGTTCCGACGGAGCTAAATTACTACAGCATAAAGAACGAAGGGGAAATTTGGATTTCGAAACAAAAAAGGGAGGGGTGCAACACGAGGAC
Organism: Coffea arabica; assembly: GCF_036785885.1. NCBI lineage: Eukaryota > Viridiplantae > Streptophyta > Magnoliopsida > Gentianales > Rubiaceae > Coffea > Coffea arabica. The sequence continues at coordinate 21,601,168 of NC_092330.1, forward strand.
TTCCCAGGGGGTCACCCATCCTAGTACTACTCTCGCCCAAGCACGCTTAACTTCGGAGTTCTGATGGGATCCGGTGCATTAGTGCTGGTATGATCGCACCCACCATGTTCCTTTCGCTTTATTCTTTTAAACTGCCCCGTCCTGTGAAGCAGTGTGGCTTTTCTGGACCCGAATTCATTTTAAGCGTCAATTCAAGAATTTCCCCTCATCCTTTTATTTATTTACTTTTACATTTTTTTCTTGTTGATTTGCACCATTTTTTTTTCCCTCGTCGCGCAACTCTCAATTATCCTGAAATTGATCCTTCACGCTTGCACTTATACATTTGCGCCGACAACTTTGACCGACGATCCGGGCTTCGATCCAGCCGTACCGTTCCTGACTTGTCTCGCGCCTTCAGATCCGCCTTCATGCTTCGATGAGAAGCAAAATATAAAGCAATCGTTCCGACGGAGCTAAATTACTACAGCATAAAGAACGAAGGGGAAATTTGGATTTCGAAACAAAAAAGGGAGGGGTGCAACACGAGGATTTCCCAGGGGGTCACCTAGGGGTGTCAACGGGCCGGGTCCGGGCCGGAATTCATTATTCCGGACCCGGACCCGGATCCGACCCGTTTACCCGACGGGTCTTTTATTCTGTGTTCCGGATCCGGACCCGGCGAGTCTCGGATCCGGGTCGGGTCTACCCGAACAAATTTGCCAAAATTTATAATTTCTAACAAAAAAGAGAAAAAAATATATTTGTAAACTAATTTCTAACTAATGCAAAGAAAAAACCAAATAAGAAAATAAATCAAATTGATTTTACTCAAATACATCATCCTAATCAAATTATATTGATAATATATATTTTTTATAAATTATTAAATCATTTATATCCGGATCCGGGTCTAATACGGGTCGGAATAATATATTCCGTATCCGACCCGTTTTTTTGTTTGAAAAAACGGATCCGGATCCGGATAACGGAATTAAATCCCTACCCATACCCGAAAAAATTTCAGCGATCCGATCCGGATCCGGGTCTAGACCCGACCCGTTGACAGGCCTAGGGTCACCCATCCTAGTACTACTGTCGCCCAAGCACGCTTAACTTCGGAGTTCTGATGGGATCCGGTGCATTAGTGCTGGTATGATCGCACCCGCCATGTTCCTTTCGCTTTATTCTTTTAAACTGCCACGTCCTGTGAAGCAGTTTGGCTTTTCTGGACCCGAATTCATTCTAAGCGTCAATTCATGAATTTCCTCTCATCCTTTTATTTATTTACTTTTATATTTTTTTCTTGTTGCTTTGCACCTTTTTTTTCCCTCGTCGCACAACTCTCAATTATCCTGAAATTGATCCTTCACGCTTGCGCTTATACATTTGCGCCGACAACTTTGACCGACGATCCGGGCTTCGATCCAGCCGTACCGTTCCTGACTTGTCTCGCGCCTTCAGATCCGCCTTCATGCTTCGATGAGAAGCAAAATATCAAGCAATCGTTCCGACGGAGCTAAATTACTACAGCATAAAGAACGAAGGGGAAATTTGGATTTCGAAACAAAAAAGGGAGGGGTGCAACACGAGGACTTCCCAGGGGGTCACCCATCCTAGTACTACTGTCGCCCAAGCACGCTTAACTTCGAAGTTCTGATGGGATCCGGTGCATTAGTGCTGGTATGATCGCACCCGCCATGTTCCTTTCGCTTTATTCTTTTAAACTGCCACGTCCTGTGAAGCAGTTTGGCTTTTCTGGACCCGAATTCATTCTAAGCGTCAATTCATGAATTTCCTCTCATCCTTTTATTTATTTACTTTTATATTTTTTTCTTGTTGCTTTGCACCTTTTTTTTCCCTCGTCGCACAACTCTCAATTATCCTGAAATTGATCCTTCACGCTTGCGCTTATACATTTGCGCCGACAACTTTGACCGACGATCCGGGCTTCGATCCAGCCGTACCGTTCCTGACTTGTCTCGCGCCTTCAGATCCGCCTTCATGCTTCGATGAGAAGCAAAATATCAAGCAATCGTTCCGACGGAGCTAAATTACTACAGCATAAAGAACGAAGGGGAAATTTGGATTTCGAAACAAAAAAGGGAGGGGTGCAACACGAGGACTTCCCAGGGGGTCACCCATCCTAGTACTACTCTCGCCCAAGCACGCTTAACTTCGGAGTTCTGATGGGATCCGGTGCATTAGTGCTGGTATGATCGCACCCGCCATGTTACTTTCGCTTTATTCTTTTAAACTGCCCCGTCCTGTGAAGCAGTGTGGCTTTTCTGGACCCGAATTCATTTTAAGCGTCAATTCAAGAATTTCCCCTCATCCTTTTATTTATTTACTTTTACATTTTTTTCTTGTTGATTTGCACCATTTTTTTTTCCCTCGTCGCGCAACTCTCAATTATCCTGAAATTGATCCTTCACGCTTGCACTTATACATTTGCGCCGACAACTTTGACCGACGATCCGGGCTTCGATCCAGCCGTACCGTTCCTGACTTGTCTCGCGCCTTCAGATCCGCCTTCATGCTTCGATGAGAAGCAAAATATAAAGCAATCGTTCCGACGGAGCTAAATTACTACAGCATAAAGAACGAAGGGGAAATTTGGATTTCGAAACAAAAAAGGGAGGGGTGCAACACGAGGATTTCCCAGGGGGTCACCTAGGGGTGTCAACGGGCCGGGTCCGGGCCGGAATTCATTATTCCGGACCCGGACCCGGATCCGACCCGTTTACCCGACGGGTCTTTTATTCTGTGTTCCGGATCCGGACCCGGCGAGTCTCGGATCCGGGTCGGGTCTACCCGAACAAATTTGCCAAAATTTATAATTTCTAACAAAAAAGAGAAAAAAATATATTTGTAAACTAATTTCTAACTAATGCAAAGAAAAAACCAAATAAGAAAATAAATCAAATTGATTTTACTCAAATACATCATCCTAATCAAATTATATTGATAATATATATTTTTTATAAATTATTAAATCATTTATATCCGGATCCGGGTCTAATACGGGTCGGAATACTATATTCCGTATCCGACCCATTTTTTTGTTTGAAAAAACGGATCCGGATCCGGATAACGGAATTAAATCCCTACCCATACCCGAAAAAATTTCAGCGATCCGATCCGGATCCGGGTCTAGACCCGACCCGTTGACAGGCCTAGGGTCACCCATCCTAGTACTACTGTCGCCCAAGCACGCTTAACTTCGGAGTTCTGATGGGATCCGGTGCATTAGTGCTGGTATGATCGCACCCGCCATGTTCCTTTCGCTTTATTCTTTTAAACTGCCACGTCCTGTGAAGCAGTTTGGCTTTTCTGGACCCGAATTCATTCTAAGCGTCAATTCATGAATTTCCTCTCATCCTTTTATTTATTTACTTTTATATTTTTTTCTTGTTGCTTTGCACCTTTTTTTTCCCTCGTCGCACAACTCTCAATTATCCTGAAATTGATCCTTCACGCTTGCGCTTATACATTTGCGCCGACAACTTTGACCGACGATCCGGGCTTCGATCCAGCCGTACCGTTCCTGACTTGTCTCGCGCCTTCAGATCCGCCTTCATGCTTCGATGAGAAGCAAAATATAAAGCAATCGTTCCGACGGAGCTAAATTACTACAGCATAAAGAACGAAGGGGAAATTTGGATTTCGAAACAAAAAAGGGAGGGGTGCAACACGAGGACTTCCCAGGGGGTCACCCATCCTAGTACTACTCTCGCCCAAGCACGCTTAACTTCGGAGTTCTGATGGGATCCGGTGCATTAGTGCTGGTATGATCGCACCCACCATATTCCTTTCGCTTTATTCTTTTAAACTGCCCCGTCCTGTGAAGCAGTGTGGCTTTTCTGGACCCGAATTCATTTTAAGCGTCAATTCAAGAATTTCCCCTCATCCTTTTATTTATTTACTTTTACATTTTTTTCTTGTTGATTTGCACCATTTTTTTTTCCCTCGTCGCGCAACTCTCAATTATCCTGAAATTGATCCTTCACGCTTGCACTTATACATTTGCGCCGACAACTTTGACCGACGATCCGGGCTTCGATCCAGCCGTACCGTTCCTGACTTGTCTCGCGCCTTCAGATCCGCCTTCATGCTTCGATGAGAAGCAAAATATAAAGCAATCGTTCCGACGGAGCTAAATTACTACAGCATAAAGAACGAAGGGGAAATTTGGATTTCGAAACAAAAAAGGGAGGGGTGCAACACGAGGATTTCCCAGGGGGTCACCTAGGGGTGTCAACGGGCCGGGTCCGGGCCGGAATTCATTATTCCGGACCCGGACCCGGATCCGACCCGTTTACCCGACGGGTCTTTTATTCTGTGTTCCGGATCCGGACCCGGCGAGTCTCGGATCCGGGTCGGGTCTACCCGAACAAATTTGCCAAAATTTATAATTTCTAACAAAAAAGAGAAAAAAATATATTTGTAAACTAATTTCTAACTAATGCAAAGAAAAAACCAAATAAGAAAATAAATCAAATTGATTTTACTCAAATACATCATCCTAATCAAATTATATTGATAATATATATTTTTTATAAATTATTAAATCATTTATATCCGGATCCGGGTCTAATACGGGTCGGAATACTATATTCCGTATCCGACCCGTTTTTTTGTTTGAAAAAACGGATCCGGATCCGGATAACGGAATTAAATCCCTACCCATACCCGAAAAAATTTCAGCGATCCGATCCGGATCCGGGTCTAGACCCGACCCGTTGACAGGCCTAGGGTCACCCATCCTAGTACTACTGTCGCCCAAGCACGCTTAACTTCGGAGTTCTGATGGGATCCGGTGCATTAGTGCTGGTATGATCGCACCCGCCATGTTCCTTTCGCTTTATTCTTTTAAACTGCCACGTCCTGTGAAGCAGTTTGGCTTTTCTGGACCCGAATTCATTCTAAGCGTCAATTCATGAATTTCCTCTCATCCTTTTATTTATTTACTTTTATATTTTTTTCTTGTTGCTTTGCACCTTTTTTTTCCCTCGTCGCACAACTCTCAATTATCCTGAAATTGATCCTTCACGCTTGCGCTTATACATTTGCGCCGACAACTTTGACCGACGATCCGGGCTTCGATCCAGCCGTACCGTTCCTGACTTGTCTCGCGCCTTCAGATCCGCCTTCATGCTTCGATGAGAAGCAAAATATCAAGCAATCGTTCCGACGGAGCTAAATTACTACAGCATAAAGAACGAAGGGGAAATTTGGATTTCGAAACAAAAAAGGGAGGGGTGCAACACGAGGACTTCCCAGGGGGTCACCCATCCTAGTACTACTGTCGCCCAAGCACGCTTAACTTCGAAGTTCTGATGGGATCCGGTGCATTAGTGCTGGTATGATCGCACCCGCCATGTTCCTTTCGCTTTATTCTTTTAAACTGCCACGTCCTGTGAAGCAGTTTGGCTTTTCTGGACCCGAATTCATTCTAAGCGTCAATTCATGAATTTCCTCTCATCCTTTTATTTATTTACTTTTATATTTTTTTCTTGTTGCTTTGCACCTTTTTTTTCCCTCGTCGCACAACTCTCAATTATCCTGAAATTGATCCTTCACGCTTGCGCTTATACATTTGCGCCGACAACTTTGACCGACGATCCGGGCTTCGATCCAGCCGTACCGTTCCTGACTTGTCTCGCGCCTTCAGATCCGCCTTCATGCTTCGATGAGAAGCAAAATATCAAGCAATCGTTCCGACGGAGCTAAATTACTACAGCATAAAGAACGAAGGGGAAATTTGGATTTCGAAACAAAAAAGGGAGGGGTGCAACACGAGGACTTCCCAGGGGGTCACCCATCCTAGTACTACTCTCGCCCAAGCACGCTTAACTTCGGAGTTCTGATGGGATCCGGTGCATTAGTGCTGGTATGATCGCACCCGCCATGTTACTTTCGCTTTATTCTTTTAAACTGCCCCGTCCTGTGAAGCAGTGTGGCTTTTCTGGACCCGAATTCATTTTAAGCGTCAATTCAAGAATTTCCCCTCATCCTTTTATTTATTTACTTTTACATTTTTTTCTTGTTGATTTGCACCATTTTTTTTTCCCTCGTCGCGCAACTCTCAATTATCCTGAAATTGATCCTTCACGCTTGCACTTATACATTTGCGCCGACAACTTTGACCGACGATCCGGGCTTCGATCCAGCCGTACCGTTCCTGACTTGTCTCGCGCCTTCAGATCCGCCTTCATGCTTCGATGAGAAGCAAAATATAAAGCAATCGTTCCGACGGAGCTAAATTACTACAGCATAAAGAACGAAGGGGAATTTGGATTTCGAAACAAAAAAGGGAGGGGTGCAACACGAGGATTTCCCAGGGGGTCACCTAGGGGTGTCAACGGGCCGGGTCCGGGCCGGAATTCATTATTCCGGACCCGGACCCGGATCCGACCCGTTTACCCGACGGGTCTTTTATTCTGTGTTCCGGATCCGGACCCGGCGAGTCTCGGATCCGGGTCGGGTCTACCCGAACAAATTTGCCAAAATTTATAATTTCTAACAAAAAAGAGAAAAAAATATATTTGTAAACTAATTTCTAACTAATGCAAAGAAAAAACCAAATAAGAAAATAAATCAAATTGATTTTACTCAAATACATCATCCTAATCAAATTATATTGATAATATATATTTTTTATAAATTATTAAATCATTTATATCCGGATCCGGGTCTAATACGGGTCGGAATACTATATTCCGTATCCGACCCATTTTTTTGTTTGAAAAAACGGATCCGGATCCGGATAACGGAATTAAATCCCTACCCATACCCGAAAAAATTTCAGCGATCCGATCCGGATCCGGGTCTAGACCCGACCCGTTGACAGGCCTAGGGTCACCCATCCTAGTACTACTGTCGCCCAAGCACGCTTAACTTCAGAGTTCTGATGGGATCCGGTGCATTAGTGCTGGTATGATCGCACCCGCCATGTTCCTTTCGCTTTATTCTTTTAAACTGCCACGTCCTGTGAAGCAGTTTGGCTTTTCTGGACCCGAATTCATTCTAAGCGTCAATTCATGAATTTCCTCTCATCCTTTTATTTATTTACTTTTATATTTTTTTCTTGTTGCTTTGCACCTTTTTTTTCCCTCGTCGCACAACTCTCAATTATCCTGAAATTGATCCTTCACGCTTGCGCTTATACATTTGCGCCGACAACTTTGACCGACGATCCGGGCTTCGATCCAGCCGTACCGTTCCTGACTTGTCTCGCGCCTTCAGATCCGCCTTCATGCTTCGATGAGAAGCAAAATATAAAGCAATCGTTCCGACGGAGCTAAATTACTACAGCATAAAGAACGAAGGGGAAATTTGGATTTCGAAACAAAAAAGGGAGGGGTGCAACACGAGGACTTCCCAGGGGGTCACCCATCCTAGTACTACTCTCGCCCAAGCACGCTTAACTTCGGAGTTCTGATGGGATCCGGTGCATTAGTGCTGGTATGATCGCACCCGCCATGTTCCTTTCGCTTTATTCTTTTAAACTGCCCCGTCCTGTGAAGCAGTGTGGCTTTTCTGGACCCGAATTCATTTTAAGCGTCAATTCAAGAATTTCCCCTCATCCTTTTATTTATTTACTTTTACATTTTTTTCTTGTTGATTTGCACCATTTTTTTTCCCTCGTCGCGCAACTCTCAATTATCCTGAAATTGATCCTTCACGCTTGCGCTTATACATTTGCGCCGACAACTTTGACCGACGATCCGGGCTTCGATCCAGCCGTACCGTTCCTGACTTGTCTCGCGCCTTCAGATCCGCCTTCATGCTTCGATGAGAAGCAAAATATAAAGCAATCGTTCCGACGGAGCTAAATTACTACAGCATAAAGAACGAAGGGAAAATTTGGATTTCGAAACAAAAAAGGGAGGGGTGCAACACGAGGATTTCCCAGGGGGTCACCTAGGGGTGTCAACGGGCCGGGTCCGGGCCGGAATTCATTATTCCGGACCCGGACCCGGAGCCGACCCGTTTACCCGACGGGTCTTTTATTCGGTGTTCCGGATCCGGACCCGGCGAGTCTCGGATCCGGGTCGGGTCTACCCGAACAAATTTGCCAAAATTTATAATTTGTAACAAAAAAGAGAAAAAGATATATTTGTAAACAAATTTCTAGCTAATGCAAAGAAAAAACCAAATAAGAAAATAAATCAAATTGATTTTACTCAAATACATCATCCTAATCAAATTATATTGATAATATATATTTTTTATAAATTATTAAATCATTTATATCCGGATCCGGGTCTAATACGGGTCGGAATACTATATTCCGTATCCGACCCGTTTTTTTGTTTGAAAAAACGGATCCGGATCCGGATAACGGAATTAAATCCCTACCCATACCCGCAAAAATTTCAGGGATCCGATCCGGATCCGGGTGTAGACCCGACCCGTTGACCGGCCTAGGGTCACCCATCCTAGTACTACTGTCGCCCAAGCACGCTTAACTTCGAAGTTCTGATGGGATCCGGTGCATTAGTGCTGGTATGATCACACCCGCCATGTTCCTTTCGCTTTATTCTTTTAAACTGCCACGTCCTGTGAAGCAGTTTGGCTTTTCTGGACCCGAATTCATTCTAAGCGTCAATTCATGAATTTCCTCTCATCCTTTTATTTATTTATTTTTATATTTTTTTCTTGTTGCTTTGCACCTTTTTTTTCCCTCGTCGCACAACTCTCAATTATCCTGAAATTGATCCTTCACGCTTGCGCTTATGCATTTGCGCCGACAACATTGACCGACGATCCGGGCTTCGATTCAGCCGTACCGTTCCTGACTTGTCTCGCGCCTTCAGATCCGCCTTCATGCTTCGATGAGAAGCAAAATATAAAACAATCGTTCCGACGGAGCTAAATTACTACAGCATAAAGAACGAAGGGAAAATTTGGATTTCGAAACAAAAAAGGGAGGGGTGCAACACGAGGATTTCCCAGGGGGTCACCTAGGGGTGTCAACGGGCCGGGTCCGGGCCGGAATTCTTTATTCCGGACCCGGACCCGGATCTGACCCGTTTACCCGACGGGTCTTTTATTCGGTGTTCCGGATCCGGACCCGGCGAGTCTCGGATCCGGGTCGGGTCTACCCGAACAAATTTGCCAAAATTTATAATTTCTAACAAAAAAGAGAAAAAGATATATTTGTAAACTAATTTCTAGCTAATGCAAAGAAAAAACCAAATAAGAAAATAAATCAAATTGATTTTACTCAAATACATCATCCTAATCAAATTATATTGATAATATATATTTTTTATAAATTATTAAATCATTTATATCCGGATCCGGGTCTAATACGGGTCGGAATACTATATTCCGTATCCGACCCGTTTTTTTGTTTGAAAAAACGGATCCGGATCCGGATAACGGAATTAAATCCCTACCCATACCCGAAAAAATTTCAGCGATCCGATCCGGATCCGGGTCTAGACCCGACCCGTTGACAGGCCTAGGGTCACCCATCCTAGTACTACTGTCGCCCAAGCACGCTTAACTTCGGAGTTCTGATGGGATCCGGTGCATTAGTGCTGGTATGATCGCACCCGCCATGTTCCTTTCGCTTTATTCTTTTAAACTGCCACGTCCTGTGAAGCAGTTTGGCTTTTCTGGACCCGAATTCATTCTAAGCGTCAATTCATGAATTTCCTCTCATCCTTTTATTTATTTACTTTTATATTTTTTTCTTGTTGCTTTGCACCTTTTTTTTCCCTCGTCGCACAACTCTCAATTATCCTGAAATTGATCCTTCACGCTTGCGCTTATACATTTGCGCCGACAACTTTGACCGACGATCCGGGCTTCGATCCAGCCGTACCGTTCCTGACTTGTCTCGCGCCTTCAGATCCGCCTTCATGCTTCGATGAGAAGCAAAATATCAAGCAATCGTTCCGACGGAGCTAAATTACTACAGCATAAAGAACGAAGGGGAAATTTGGATTTCGAAACAAAAAAGGGAGGGGTGCAACACGAGGACTTCCCAGGGGGTCACCCATCCTAGTACTACTGTCGCCCAAGCACGCTTAACTTCGAAGTTCTGATGGGATCCGGTGCATTAGTGCTGGTATGATCGCACCCGCCATGTTCCTTTCGCTTTATTCTTTTAAACTGCCACGTCCTGTGAAGCAGTTTGGCTTTTCTGGACCCGAATTCATTCTAAGCGTCAATTCATGAATTTCCTCTCATCCTTTTATTTATTTACTTTTATATTTTTTTCTTGTTGCTTTGCACCTTTTTTTTCCCTCGTCGCACAACTCTCAATTATCCTGAAATTGATCCTTCACGCTTGCGCTTATACATTTGCGCCGACAACTTTGACCGACGATCCGGGCTTCGATCCAGCCGTACCGTTCCTGACTTGTCTCGCGCCTTCAGATCCGCCTTCATGCTTCGATGAGAAGCAAAATATCAAGCAATCGTTCCGACGGAGCTAAATTACTACAGCATAAAGAACGAAGGGGAAATTTGGATTTCGAAACAAAAAAGGGAGGGGTGCAACACGAGGACTTCCCAGGGGGTCACCCATCCTAGTACTACTCTCGCCCAAGCACGCTTAACTTCGGAGTTCTGATGGGATCCGGTGCATTAGTGCTGGTATGATCGCACCCGCCATGTTACTTTCGCTTTATTCTTTTAAACTGCCCCGTCCTGTGAAGCAGTGTGGCTTTTCTGGACCCGAATTCATTTTAAGCGTCAATTCAAGAATTTCCCCTCATCCTTTTATTTATTTACTTTTACATTTTTTTCTTGTTGATTTGCACCATTTTTTTTTCCCTCGTCGCGCAACTCTCAATTATCCTGAAATTGATCCTTCACGCTTGCACTTATACATTTGCGCCGACAACTTTGACCGACGATCCGGGCTTCGATCCAGCCGTACCGTTCCTGACTTGTCTCGCGCCTTCAGATCCGCCTTCATGCTTCGATGAGAAGCAAAATATAAAGCAATCGTTCCGACGGAGCTAAATTACTACAGCATAAAGAACGAAGGGGAATTTGGATTTCGAAACAAAAAAGGGAGGGGTGCAACACGAGGATTTCCCAGGGGGTCACCTAGGGGTGTCAACGGGCCGGGTCCGGGCCGGAATTCATTATTCCGGACCCGGACCCGGATCCGACCCGTTTACCCGACGGGTCTTTTATTCTGTGTTCCGGATCCGGACCCGGCGAGTCTCGGATCCGGGTCGGGTCTACCCGAACAAATTTGCCAAAATTTATAATTTCTAACAAAAAAGAGAAAAAAATATATTTGTAAACTAATTTCTAACTAATGCAAAGAAAAAACCAAATAAGAAAATAAATCAAATTGATTTTACTCAAATACATCATCCTAATCAAATTATATTGATAATATATATTTTTTATAAATTATTAAATCATTTATATCCGGATCCGGGTCTAATACGGGTCGGAATACTATATTCCGTATCCGACCCATTTTTTTGTTTGAAAAAACGGATCCGGATCCGGATAACGGAATTAAATCCCTACCCATACCCGAAAAAATTTCAGCGATCCGATCCGGATCCGGGTCTAGACCCGACCCGTTGACAGGCCTAGGGTCACCCATCCTAGTACTACTGTCGCCCAAGCACGCTTAACTTCAGAGTTCTGATGGGATCCGGTGCATTAGTGCTGGTATGATCGCACCCGCCATGTTCCTTTCGCTTTATTCTTTTAAACTGCCACGTCCTGTGAAGCAGTTTGGCTTTTCTGGACCCGAATTCATTCTAAGCGTCAATTCATGAATTTCCTCTCATCCTTTTATTTATTTACTTTTATATTTTTTTCTTGTTGCTTTGCACCTTTTTTTTCCCTCGTCGCACAACTCTCAATTATCCTGAAATTGATCCTTCACGCTTGCGCTTATACATTTGCGCCGACAACTTTGACCGACGATCCGGGCTTCGATCCAGCCGTACCGTTCCTGACTTGTCTCGCGCCTTCAGATCCGCCTTCATGCTTCGATGAGAAGCAAAATATAAAGCAATCGTTCCGACGGAGCTAAATTACTACAGCATAAAGAACGAAGGGGAAATTTGGATTTCGAAACAAAAAAGGGAGGGGTGCAACACGAGGACTTCCCAGGGGGTCACCCATCCTAGTACTACTCTCGCCCAAGCACGCTTAACTTCGGAGTTCTGATGGGATCCGGTGCATTAGTGCTGGTATGATCGCACCCGCCATGTTCCTTTCGCTTTATTCTTTTAAACTGCCCCGTCCTGTGAAGCAGTGTGGCTTTTCTGGACCCGAATTCATTTTAAGCGTCAATTCAAGAATTTCCCCTCATCCTTTTATTTATTTACTTTTACATTTTTTTCTTGTTGATTTGCACCATTTTTTTTCCCTCGTCGCGCAACTCTCAATTATCCTGAAATTGATCCTTCACGCTTGCGCTTATACATTTGCGCCGACAACTTTGACCGACGATCCGGGCTTCGATCCAGCCGTACCGTTCCTGACTTGTCTCGCGCCTTCAGATCCGCCTTCATGCTTCGATGAGAAGCAAAATATAAAGCAATCGTTCCGACGGAGCTAAATTACTACAGCATAAAGAACGAAGGGAAAATTTGGATTTCGAAACAAAAAAGGGAGGGGTGCAACACGAGGATTTCCCAGGGGGTCACCTAGGGGTGTCAACGGGCCGGGTCCGGGCCGGAATTCATTATTCCGGACCCGGACCCGGAGCCGACCCGTTTACCCGACGGGTCTTTTATTCGGTGTTCCGGATCCGGACCCGGCGAGTCTCGGATCCGGGTCGGGTCTACCCGAACAAATTTGCCAAAATTTATAATTTGTAACAAAAAAGAGAAAAAGATATATTTGTAAACAAATTTCTAGCTAATGCAAAGAAAAAACCAAATAAGAAAATAAATCAAATTGATTTTACTCAAATACATCATCCTAATCAAATTATATTGATAATATATATTTTTTATAAATTATTAAATCATTTATATCCGGATCCGGGTCTAATACGGGTCGGAATACTATATTCCGTATCCGACCCGTTTTTTTGTTTGAAAAAACGGATCCGGATCCGGATAACGGAATTAAATCCCTACCCATACCCGCAAAAATTTCAGGGATCCGATCCGGATCCAGGTGTAGACCCGACCCGTTGACCGGCCTAGGGTCACCCATCCTAGTACTACTGTCGCCCAAGCACGCTTAACTTCGAAGTTCTGATGGGATCCGGTGCATTAGTGCTGGTATGATCACACCCGCCATGTTCCTTTCGCTTTATTCTTTTAAACTGCCACGTCCTGTGAAGCAGTTTGGCTTTTCTGGACCCGAATTCATTCTAAGCGTCAATTCATGAATTTCCTCTCATCCTTTTATTTATTTATTTTTATATTTTTTTCTTGTTGCTTTGCACCTTTTTTTTCCCTCGTCGCACAACTCTCAATTATCCTGAAATTGATCCTTCACGCTTGCGCTTATGCATTTGCGCCGACAACATTGACCGACGATCCGGGCTTCGATTCAGCCGTACCGTTCCTGACTTGTCTCGCGCCTTCAGATCCGCCTTCATGCTTCGATGAGAAGCAAAATATAAAACAATCGTTCCGACGGAGCTAAATTACTACAGCATAAAGAACGAAGGGAAAATTTGGATTTCGAAACAAAAAAGGGAGGGGTGCAACACGAGGATTTCCCAGGGGGTCACCTAGGGGTGTCAACGGGCCGGGTCCGGGCCGGAATTCTTTATTCCGGACCCGGACCCGGATCTGACCCGTTTACCCGACGGGTCTTTTATTCGGTGTTCCGGATCCGGACCCGGCGAGTCTCGGATCCGGGTCGGGTCTACCCGAACAAATTTGCCAAAATTTATAATTTCTAACAAAAAAGAGAAAAAGATATATTTGTAAACTAATTTCTAGCTAATGCAAAGAAAAAACCAAATAAGAAAATAAATCAAATTGATTTTACTCAAATACATCATGCTAATCAAATTATATTGATAATATATATTTTTTATAAATTATTAAATCATTTATATCCGGATCCGGGTCTAGTACGGGTCGGAATACTATATTCCGTATCCGACCCGTTTTTTTGTTTGAAAAAACGGATCCGGATCCGGATAACGGAATTAAATCCCTACCCATACCAGCAAAAATTTCAGGGATCCGATCCGGATCCGGGTGTAGACCCGACCCGTTGACCGGCCTAGGGTCACCCATCCTAGTACTACTGTCGCCCAAGCACGCTTAACTTCGAAGTTCTGATGGGATCCGGTGCATTAGTGCTGGTATGATCGCACCCGCCATGTTCCTTTCGCTTTATTCTTTTAAACTGCCACGTCCTGTGAAGCAGTTTGGCTTTTCTGGACCCGAATTCATTCTAAGCGTCAATTCATGAATTTCCTCTCATCCTTTTATTTATTTACTTTTATATTTTTTTCTTGTTGCTTTGCACCTTTTTTTTCCCTCGTCGCACAACTCTCAATTATCCTGAAATTGATCCTTCACGCTTGCGCTTATACATTTGCGCCGACAACTTTGACCGACGATCCGGGCTTCGATCCAGCCGTACCGTTCCTGACTTGTCTCGCGCCTTCAGATCCGCCTTCATGCTTCGATAAGAAGCAAAATATAAAGCAATCGTTCCGACGGAGCTAAATTACTACAGCATAAAGAACGAAGGGGAAATTTGGATTTCGAAACAAAAAAGGGAGGGGTGCAACACGAGGACTTCCCAGGGGGTCACCCATCCTAGTACTACTGTCGCCCAAGCACGCTTAACTTCGAAGTTCTGATGGGATCCGGTGCATTAGTGCTGGTATGATCGCACCCACCATGTTCCTTTCGCTTTATTCTTTTAAACTGCCCCGTCCTGTGAAGCAGTGTGGCTTTTCTGGACCCGAATTCATTTTAAGCGTCAATTCAAGAATTTCCCCTCATCCTTTTATTTATTTACTTTTACATTTTTTTCTTGTTGATTTGCACCATTTTTTTTTCCCTCGTCGCGCAACTCTCAATTATCCTGAAATTGATCCTTCACGCTTGCACTTATACATTTGCGCCGACAACTTTGACCGACGATCCGGGCTTCGATCCAGCCGTACCGTTCCTGACTTGTCTCGCGCCTTCAGATCCGCCTTCATGCTTCGATGAGAAGCAAAATATAAAGCAATCGTTCCGACGGAGCTAAATTACTACAGCATAAAGAACGAAGGGGAAATTTGGATTTCGAAACAAAAAAGGGAGGGGTGCAACACGAGGATTTCCCAGGGGGTCACCTAGGGGTGTCAACGGGCCGGGTCCGGGCCGGAATTCATTATTCCGGACCCGGACCCGGATCCGACCCGTTTACCCGACGGGTCTTTTATTCTGTGTTCCGGATCCGGACCCGGCGAGTCTCGGATCCGGGTCGGGTCTACCCGAACAAATTTGCCAAAATTTATAATTTCTAACAAAAAAGAGAAAAAAATATATTTGTAAACTAATTTCTAACTAATGCAAAGAAAAAACCAAATAAGAAAATAAATCAAATTGATTTTACTCAAATACATCATCCTAATCAAATTATATTGATAATATATATTTTTTATAAATTATTAAATCATTTATATCCGGATCCGGGTCTAATACGGGTCGGAATACTATATTCCGTATCCGACCCGTTTTTTTGTTTGAAAAAACGGATCCGGATCCGGATAACGGAATTAAATCCCTACCCATACCCGAAAAAATTTCAGCGATCCGATCCGGATCCGGGTCTAGACCCGACCCGTTGACAGGCCTAGGGTCACCCATCCTAGTACTACTGTCGCCCAAGCACGCTTAACTTCGGAGTTCTGATGGGATCCGGTGCATTAGTGCTGGTATGATCGCACCCGCCATGTTCCTTTCGCTTTATTCTTTTAAACTGCCACGTCCTGTGAAGCAGTTTGGCTTTTCTGGACCCGAATTCATTCTAAGCGTCAATTCATGAATTTCCTCTCATCCTTTTATTTATTTACTTTTATATTTTTTTCTTGTTGCTTTGCACCTTTTTTTTCCCTCGTCGCACAACTCTCAATTATCCTGAAATTGATCCTTCACGCTTGCGCTTATACATTTGCGCCGACAACTTTGACCGACGATCCGGGCTTCGATCCAGCCGTACCGTTCCTGACTTGTCTCGCGCCTTCAGATCCGCCTTCATGCTTCGATGAGAAGCAAAATATAAAGCAATCGTTCCGACGGAGCTAAATTACTACAGCATAAAGAACGAAGGGGAAATTTGGATTTCGAAACAAAAAAGGGAGGGGTGCAACACGAGGATTTCCCAGGGGGTCACCTAGGGGTGTCAACGGGCCGGGTCCGGGCCGGAATTCATTATTCCGGACCCGGACCCGGATCCGACCCGTTTACCCGACGGGTCTTTTATTCTGTGTTCCGGATCCGGACCCGGCGAGTCTCGGATCCGGGTCGGGTCTACCCGAACAAATTTGCCAAAATTTATAATTTCTAACAAAAAAGAGAAAAAAATATATTTGTAAACTAATTTCTAACTAATGCAAAGAAAAAACCAAATAAGAAAATAAATCAAATTGATTTTACTCAAATACATCATCCTAATCAAATTATATTGATAATATATATTTTTTATAAATTATTAAATCATTTATATCCGGATCCGGGTCTAATACGGGTCGGAATACTATATTCCGTATCCGACCCATTTTTTTGTTTGAAAAAACGGATCCGGATCCGGATAACGGAATTAAATCCCTACCCATACCCGAAAAAATTTCAGCGATCCGATCCGGATCCGGGTCTAGACCCGACCCGTTGACAGGCCTAGGGTCACCCATCCTAGTACTACTGTCGCCCAAGCACGCTTAACTTCGGAGTTCTGATGGGATTCGGTGCATTAGTGCTGGTATGATCGCACCCGCCATGTTCCTTTCGCTTTATTCTTTTAAACTGCCACGTCCTGTGAAGCAGTTTGGCTTTTCTGGACCCGAATTCATTCTAAGCGTCAATTCATGAATTTCCTCTCATCCTTTTATTTATTTACTTTTATATTTTTTTCTTGTTGCTTTGCACCTTTTTTTTCCCTCGTCGCACAACTCTCAATTATCCTGAAATTGATCCTTCACGCTTGCGCTTATACATTTGCGCCGACAACTTTGACCGACGATCCGGGCTTCGATCCAGCCGTACCGTTCCTGACTTGTCTCGCGCCTTCAGATCCGCCTTCATGCTTCGATAAGAAGCAAAATATAAAGCAATCGTTCCGACGGAGCTAAATTACTACAGCATAAAGAACGAAGGGGAAATTTGGATTTCGAAACAAAAAAGGGAGGGGTGCAACACGAGGACTTCCCAGGGGGTCACCCATCCTAGTACTACTCTCGCCCAAGCACGCTTAACTTCGGAGTTCTGATGGGATCCGGTGCATTAGTGCTGGTATGATCGCACCCACCATGTTCCTTTCGCTTTATTCTTTTAAACTGCCCCGTCCTGTGAAGCAGTGTGGCTTTTCTGGACCCGAATTCATTTTAAGCGTCAATTCAAGAATTTCCCCTCATCCTTTTATTTATTTACTTTTACATTTTTTTCTTGTTGATTTGCACCATTTTTTTTTCCCTCGTCGCGCAACTCTCAATTATCCTGAAATTGATCCTTCACGCTTGCACTTATACATTTGCGCCGACAACTTTGACCGACGATCCGGGCTTCGATCCAGCCGTACCGTTCCTGACTTGTCTCGCGCCTTCAGATCCGCCTTCATGCTTCGATGAGAAGCAAAATATAAAGCAATCGTTCCGACGGAGCTAAATTACTACAGCATAAAGAACGAAGGGGAAATTTGGATTTCGAAACAAAAAAGGGAGGGGTGCAACACGAGGATTTCCCAGGGGGTCACCTAGGGGTGTCAACGGGCCGGGTCCGGGCCGGAATTCTTTATTCCGGACCCGGACCCGGATCCGACCCGTTTACCCGACGGGTCTTTTATTCGGTGTTCCGGATCCGGACCCGGCGAGTCTCGGATCCGGGTCGGGTCTACCCGAACAAATTTGCCAAAATTTATAATTTCTAACAAAAAAGAGAAAAAGATATATTTGTAAACTAATTTCTAGCTAATGCAAAGAAAAAACCAAATAAGAAAATAAATCAAATTGATTTTACTCAAATACATCATGCTAATCAAATTATATTGATAATATATATTTTTTATAAATTATTAAATCATTTATATCCGGATCCGGGTCTAGTACGGGTCGGAATACTATATTCCGTATCCGACCCGTTTTTTTGTTTGAAAAAACGGATCCGGATCCGGATAACGGAATTAAATCCCTACCCATACCCGCAAAAATTTCAGGGATCCGATCCGGATCCGGGTGTAGACCCGACCCGTTGACCGGCCTAGGGTCACCCATCCTAGTACTACTGTCGCCCAAGCACGCTTAACTTCGGAGTTCTGATGGGATCCGGTGCATTAGTGCTGGTATGATCGCACCCGCCATGTTCCTTTCGCTTTATTCTTTTAAACTGCCACGTCCTGTGAAGCAGTGTGGCTTTTCTGGACCCGAATTCATTTTAAGCGTCAATTCAAGAATTTCCCCTCATCCTTTTATTTATTTACTTTTACATTTTTTTCTTGTTGATTTGCACCATTTTTTTTTCCCTCGTCGCGCAACTCTCAATTATCCTGAAATTGATCCTTCACGCTTGCACTTATACATTTGCGCCGACAACTTTGACCGACGATCCGGGCTTCGATCCAGCCGTACCGTTCCTGACTTGTCTCGCGCCTTCAGATCCGCCTTCATGCTTCGATGAGAAGCAAAATATAAAGCAATCGTTCCGACGGAGCTAAATTACTACAGCATAAAGAACGAAGGGGAAATTTGGATTTCGAAACAAAAAAGGGAGGGGTGCAACACGAGGATTTCCCAGGGGGTCACCTAGGGGTGTCAACGGGCCGGGTCCGGGCCGGAATTCATTATTCCGGACCCGGACCCGGATCCGACCCGTTTACCCGACGGGTCTTTTATTCTGTGTTCCGGATCCGGACCCGGCGAGTCTCGGATCCGGGTCGGGTCTACCCGAACAAATTTGCCAAAATTTATAATTTCTAACAAAAAAGAGAAAAAAATATATTTGTAAACTAATTTCTAACTAATGCAAAGAAAAAACCAAATAAGAAAATAAATCAAATTGATTTTACTCAAATACATCATCCTAATCAAATTATATTGATAATATATATTTTTTATAAATTATTAAATCATTTATATCCGGATCCGGGTCTAATACGGGTCGGAATACTATATTCCGTATCCGACCCATTTTTTTGTTTGAAAAAACGGATCCGGATCCGGATAACGGAATTAAATCCCTACCCATACCCGAAAAAATTTCAGGGATCCGATCCGGATCCGGGTGTAGACCCGACCCGTTGACCGGCCTAGGGTCACCCATCCTAGTACTACTGTCGCCCAAGCACGCTTAACTTCGGAGTTCTGATGGGATCCGGTGCATTAGTGCTGGTATGATCGCACCCGCCATGTTCCTTTCGCTTTATTCTTTTAAACTGCCACGTCCTGTGAAGCAGTGTGGCTTTTCTGGACCCGAATTCATTTTAAGCGTCAATTCAAGAATTTCCCCTCATCCTTTTATTTATTTACTTTTATATTTTTTTCTTGTTGCTTTGCACCTTTTTTTTCCCTCGTCGCACAACTCTCAATTATCCTGAAATTGATCCTTCACGCTTGCGCTTATACATTTGCGCCGACAACTTTGACCGACGATCCGGGCTTCGATCCAGCCGTACCGTTCCTGACTTGTCTCGCGCCTTCAGATCCGCCTTCATGCTTCGATGAGAAGCAAAATATCAAGCAATCGTTCCGACGGAGCTAAATTACTACAGCATAAAGAACGTAGGGGAAATTTGGATTTCGAAACAAAAAAGGGAGGGGTGCAACACGAGGACTTCCCAGGGGGTCACCCATCCTAGTACTACTGTCGCCCAAGCACGCTTAACTTCGAAGTTCTGATGGGATCCGGTGCATTAGTGCTGGTATGATCGCACCCGCCATGTTCCTTTCGCTTTATTCTTTTAAACTGCCACGTCCTGTGAAGCAGTTTGGCTTTTCTGGACCCGAATTCATTCTAAGCGTCAATTCATGAATTTCCTCTCATCCTTTTATTTATTTACTTTTATATTTTTTTCTTGTTGCTTTGCACCTTTTTTTTCCCTCGTCGCACAACTCTCAATTATCCTGAAATTGATCCTTCACGCTTGCGCTTATACATTTGCGCCGACAACTTTGACCGACGATCCGGGCTTCGATCCAGCCGTACCGTTCCTGACTTGTCTCGCGCCTTCAGATCCGCCTTCATGCTTCGATGAGAAGCAAAATATCAAGCAATCGTTCCGACGGAGCTAAATTACTACAGCATAAAGAACGAAGGGGAAATTTGGATTTCGAAACAAAAAAGGGAGGGGTGCAACACGAGGACTTCCCAGGGGGTCACCCATCCTAGTACTACTCTCGCCCAAGCACGCTTAACTTCGGAGTTCTGATGGGATCCGGTGCATTAGTGCTGGTATGATCGCACCCGCCATGTTACTTTCGCTTTATTCTTTTAAACTGCCCCGTCCTGTGAAGCAGTGTGGCTTTTCTGGACCCGAATTCATTTTAAGCGTCAATTCAAGAATTTCCCCTCATCCTTTTATTTATTTACTTTTACATTTTTTTCTTGTTGATTTGCACCATTTTTTTTTCCCTCGTCGCGCAACTCTCAATTATCCTGAAATTGATCCTTCACGCTTGCACTTATACATTTGCGCCGACAACTTTGACCGACGATCCGGGCTTCGATCCAGCCGTACCGTTCCTGACTTGTCTCGCGCCTTCAGATCCGCCTTCATGCTTCGATGAGAAGCAAAATATAAAGCAATCGTTCCGACGGAGCTAAATTACTACAGCATAAAGAACGAAGGGGAAATTTGGATTTCGAAACAAAAAAGGGAGGGGTGCAACACGAGGATTTCCCAGGGGGTCACCTAGGGGTGTCAACGGGCCGGGTCCGGGCCGGAATTCATTATTCCGGACCCGGACCCGGATCCGACCCGTTTACCCGACGGGTCTTTTATTCTGTGTTCCGGATCCGGACCCGGCGAGTCTCGGATCCGGGTCGGGTCTACCCGAACAAATTTGCCAAAATTTATAATTTCTAACAAAAAAGAGAAAAAAATATATTTGTAAACTAATTTCTAACTAATGCAAAGAAAAAACCAAATAAGAAAATAAATCAAATTGATTTTACTCAAATACATCATCCTAATCAAATTATATTGATAATATATATTTTTTATAAATTATTAAATCATTTATATCCGGATCCGGGTCTAATACGGGTCGGAATACTATATTCCGTATCCGACCCATTTTTTTGTTTGAAAAAACGGATCCGGATCCGGATAACGGAATTAAATCCCTACCCATACCCGAAAAAATTTCAGCGATCCGATCCGGATCCGGGTCTAGACCCGACCCGTTGACAGGCCTAGGGTCACCCATCCTAGTACTACTGTCGCCCAAGCACGCTTAACTTCAGAGTTCTGATGGGATCCGGTGCATTAGTGCTGGTATGATCGCACCCGCCATGTTCCTTTCGCTTTATTCTTTTAAACTGCCACGTCCTGTGAAGCAGTTTGGCTTTTCTGGACCCGAATTCATTCTAAGCGTCAATTCATGAATTTCCTCTCATCCTTTTATTTATTTACTTTTATATTTTTTTCTTGTTGCTTTGCACCTTTTTTTTCCCTCGTCGCACAACTCTCAATTATCCTGAAATTGATCCTTCACGCTTGCGCTTATACATTTGCGCCGACAACTTTGACCGACGATCCGGGCTTCGATCCAGCCGTACCGTTCCTGACTTGTCTCGCGCCTTCAGATCCGCCTTCATGCTTCGATGAGAAGCAAAATATAAAGCAATCGTTCCGACGGAGCTAAATTACTACAGCATAAAGAACGAAGGGGAAATTTGGATTTCGAAACAAAAAAGGGAGGGGTGCAACACGAGGACTTCCCAGGGGGTCACCCATCCTAGTACTACTCTCGCCCAAGCACGCTTAACTTCGGAGTTCTGATGGGATCCGGTGCATTAGTGCTGGTATGATCGCACCCGCCATGTTCCTTTCGCTTTATTCTTTTAAACTGCCCCGTCCTGTGAAGCAGTGTGGCTTTTCTGGACCCGAATTCATTTTAAGCGTCAATTCAAGAATTTCCCCTCATCCTTTTATTTATTTACTTTTACATTTTTTTCTTGTTGATTTGCACCATTTTTTTTCCCTCGTCGCGCAACTCTCAATTATCCTGAAATTGATCCTTCACGCTTGCGCTTATACATTTGCGCCGACAACTTTGACCGACGATCCGGGCTTCGATCCAGCCGTACCGTTCCTGACTTGTCTCGCGCCTTCAGATCCGCCTTCATGCTTCGATGAGAAGCAAAATATAAAGCAATCGTTCCGACGGAGCTAAATTACTACAGCATAAAGAACGAAGGGAAAATTTGGATTTCGAAACAAAAAAGGGAGGGGTGCAACACGAGGATTTCCCAGGGGGTCACCTAGGGGTGTCAACGGGCCGGGTCCGGGCCGGAATTCATTATTCCGGACCCGGACCCGGAGCCGACCCGTTTACCCGACGGGTCTTTTATTCGGTGTTCCGGATCCGGACCCGGCGAGTCTCGGATCCGGGTCGGGTCTACCCGAACAAATTTGCCAAAATTTATAATTTGTAACAAAAAAGAGAAAAAGATATATTTGTAAACAAATTTCTAGCTAATGCAAAGAAAAAACCAAATAAGAAAATAAATCAAATTGATTTTACTCAAATACATCATCCTAATCAAATTATATTGATAATATATATTTTTTATAAATTATTAAATCATTTATATCCGGATCCGGGTCTAATACGGGTCGGAATACTATATTCCGTATCCGACCCGTTTTTTTGTTTGAAAAAACGGATCCGGATCCGGATAACGGAATTAAATCCCTACCCATACCCGCAAAAATTTCAGGGATCCGATCCGGATCCGGGTGTAGACCCGACCCGTTGACCGGCCTAGGGTCACCCATCCTAGTACTACTGTCGCCCAAGCACGCTTAACTTCGAAGTTCTGATGGGATCCGGTGCATTAGTGCTGGTATGATCACACCCGCCATGTTCCTTTCGCTTTATTCTTTTAAACTGCCACGTCCTGTGAAGCAGTTTGGCTTTTCTGGACCCGAATTCATTCTAAGCGTCAATTCATGAATTTCCTCTCATCCTTTTATTTATTTATTTTTATATTTTTTTCTTGTTGCTTTGCACCTTTTTTTTCCCTCGTCGCACAACTCTCAATTATCCTGAAATTGATCCTTCACGCTTGCGCTTATGCATTTGCGCCGACAACATTGACCGACGATCCGGGCTTCGATTCAGCCGTACCGTTCCTGACTTGTCTCGCGCCTTCAGATCCGCCTTCATGCTTCGATGAGAAGCAAAATATAAAACAATCGTTCCGACGGAGCTAAATTACTACAGCATAAAGAACGAAGGGAAAATTTGGATTTCGAAACAAAAAAGGGAGGGGTGCAACACGAGGATTTCCCAGGGGGTCACCTAGGGGTGTCAACGGGCCGGGTCCGGGCCGGAATTCTTTATTCCGGACCCGGACCCGGATCCGACCCGTTTACCCGACGGGTCTTTTATTCGGTGTTCCGGATCCGGACCCGGCGAGTCTCGGATCCGTGTCGGGTCTACCCGAACAAATTTGCCAAAATTTATAATTTCTAACAAAAAAGAGAAAAAGATATATTTGTAAACTAATTTCTAGCTAATGCAAAGAAAAAACCAAATAAGAAAATAAATCAAATTGATTTTACTCAAATACATCATGCTAATCAAATTATATTGATAATATATATTTTTTATAAATTATTAAATCATTTATATCCGGATCCGGGTCTAGTACGGGTCGGAATACTATATTCCGTATCCGACCCGTTTTTTTGTTTGAAAAAACGGATCCGGATCCGGATAACGGAATTAAATCCCTACCCATACCAGCAAAAATTTCAGGGATCCGATCCGGATCCGGGTGTAGACCCGACCCGTTGACCGGCCTAGGGTCACCCATCCTAGTACTACTGTCGCCCAAGCACGCTTAACTTCGAAGTTCTGATGGGATCCGGTGCATTAGTGCTGGTATGATCGCACCCGCCATGTTCCTTTCGCTTTATTCTTTTAAACTGCCACGTCCTGTGAAGCAGTTTGGCTTTTCTGGACCCGAATTCATTCTAAGCGTCAATTCATGAATTTCCTCTCATCCTTTTATTTATTTACTTTTATATTTTTTTCTTGTTGCTTTGCACCTTTTTTTTCCCTCGTCGCACAACTCTCAATTATCCTGAAATTGATCCTTCACGCTTGCGCTTATACATTTGCGCCGACAACTTTGACCGACGATCCGGGCTTCGATCCAGCCGTACCGTTCCTGACTTGTCTCGCGCCTTCAGATCCGCCTTCATGCTTCGATAAGAAGCAAAATATAAAGCAATCGTTCCGACGGAGCTAAATTACTACAGCATAAAGAACGAAGGGGAAATTTGGATTTCGAAACAAAAAAGGGAGGGGTGCAACACGAGGACTTCCCAGGGGGTCACCCATCCTAGTACTACTGTCGCCCAAGCACGCTTAACTTCGAAGTTCTGATGGGATCCGGTGCATTAGTGCTGGTATGATCGCACCCACCATGTTCCTTTCGCTTTATTCTTTTAAACTGCCCCGTCCTGTGAAGCAGTGTGGCTTTTCTGGACCCGAATTCATTTTAAGCGTCAATTCAAGAATTTCCCCTCATCCTTTTATTTATTTACTTTTACATTTTTTTCTTGTTGATTTGCACCATTTTTTTTTCCCTCGTCGCGCAACTCTCAATTATCCTGAAATTGATCCTTCACGCTTGCACTTATACATTTGCGCCGACAACTTTGACCGACGATCCGGGCTTCGATCCAGCCGTACCGTTCCTGACTTGTCTCGCGCCTTCAGATCCGCCTTCATGCTTCGATGAGAAGCAAAATATAAAGCAATCGTTCCGACGGAGCTAAATTACTACAGCATAAAGAACGAAGGGGAAATTTGGATTTCGAAACAAAAAAGGGAGGGGTGCAACACGAGGATTTCCCAGGGGGTCACCTAGGGGTGTCAACGGGCCGGGTCCGGGCCGGAATTCATTATTCCGGACCCGGACCCGGATCCGACCCGTTTACCCGACGGGTCTTTTATTCTGTGTTCCGGATCCGGACCCGGCGAGTCTCGGATCCGGGTCGGGTCTACCCGAACAAATTTGCCAAAATTTATAATTTCTAACAAAAAAGAGAAAAAAATATATTTGTAAACTAATTTCTAACTAATGCAAAGAAAAAACCAAATAAGAAAATAAATCAAATTGATTTTACTCAAATACATCATCCTAATCAAATTATATTGATAATATATATTTTTTATAAATTATTAAATCATTTATATCCGGATCCGGGTCTAATACGGGTCGGAATACTATATTCCGTATCCGACCCGTTTTTTTGTTTGAAAAAACGGATCCGGATCCGGATAACGGAATTAAATCCCTACCCATACCCGAAAAAATTTCAGCGATCCGATCCGGATCCGGGTCTAGACCCGACCCGTTGACAGGCCTAGGGTCACCCATCCTAGTACTACTCTCGCCCAAGCACGCTTAACTTCGGAGTTCTGATGGGATCCGGTG
This sequence comes from Coffea arabica, assembly GCF_036785885.1. Lineage (NCBI taxonomy): Eukaryota > Viridiplantae > Streptophyta > Magnoliopsida > Gentianales > Rubiaceae > Coffea > Coffea arabica. The sequence continues at coordinate 21,626,946 of NC_092330.1, forward strand.
CATTAGTGCTGGTATGATCGCACCCGCCATGTTCCTTTCGCTTTATTCTTTTAAACTGCCCCGTCCTGTGAAGCAGTGTGGCTTTTCTGGACCCGAATTCATTTTAAGCGTCAATTCAAGAATTTCCCCTCATCCTTTTATTTATTTACTTTTACATTTTTTTCTTGTTGATTTGCACCATTTTTTTTCCCTCGTCGCGCAACTCTCAATTATCCTGAAATTGATCCTTCACGCTTGCGCTTATACATTTGCGCCGACAACTTTGACCGACGATCCGGGCTTCGATCCAGCCGTACCGTTCCTGACTTGTCTCGCGCCTTCAGATCCGCCTTCATGCTTCGATGAGAAGCAAAATATAAAGCAATCGTTCCGACGGAGCTAAATTACTACAGCATAAAGAACGAAGGGGAAATTTGGATTTCGAAACAAAAAAGGGAGGGGTGCAACACGAGGATTTCCCAGGGGGTCACCTAGGGGTGTCAACGGGCCGGGTCCGGGCCGGAATTCATTATTCCGGACCCGGACCCGGATCCGACCCGTTTACCCGACGGGTCTTTTATTCTGTGTTCCGGATCCGGACCCGGCGAGTCTCGGATCCGGGTCGGGTCTACCCGAACAAATTTGCCAAAATTTATAATTTCTAACAAAAAAGAGAAAAAAATATATTTGTAAACTAATTTCTAACTAATGCAAAGAAAAAACCAAATAAGAAAATAAATCAAATTGATTTTACTCAAATACATCATCCTAATCAAATTATATTGATAATATATATTTTTTATAAATTATTAAATCATTTATATCCGGATCCGGGTCTAATACGGGTCGGAATACTATATTCCGTATCCGACCCATTTTTTTGTTTGAAAAAACGGATCCGGATCCGGATAACGGAATTAAATCCCTACCCATACCCGAAAAAATTTCAGCGATCCGATCCGGATCCGGGTCTAGACCCGACCCGTTGACAGGCCTAGGGTCACCCATCCTAGTACTACTGTCGCCCAAGCACGCTTAACTTCGGAGTTCTGATGGGATTCGGTGCATTTGTGCTGGTATGATCGCACCCGCCATGTTCCTTTCGCTTTATTCTTTTAAACTGCCACGTCCTGTGAAGCAGTTTGGCTTTTCTGGACCCGAATTCATTCTAAGCGTCAATTCATGAATTTCCTCTCATCCTTTTATTTATTTACTTTTATATTTTTTTCTTGTTGCTTTGCACCTTTTTTTTCCCTCGTCGCACAACTCTCAATTATCCTGAAATTGATCCTTCACGCTTGCGCTTATACATTTGCGCCGACAACTTTGACCGACGATCCGGGCTTCGATCCAGCCGTACCGTTCCTGACTTGTCTCGCGCCTTCAGATCCGCCTTCATGCTTCGATAAGAAGCAAAATATAAAGCAATCGTTCCGACGGAGCTAAATTACTACAGCATAAAGAACGAAGGGGAAATTTGGATTTCGAAACAAAAAAGGGAGGGGTGCAACACGAGGACTTCCCAGGGGGTCACCCATCCTAGTACTACTCTCGCCCAAGCACGCTTAACTTCGGAGTTCTGATGGGATCCGGTGCATTAGTGCTGGTATGATCGCACCCACCATGTTCCTTTCGCTTTATTCTTTTAAACTGCCCCGTCCTGTGAAGCAGTGTGGCTTTTCTGGACCCGAATTCATTTTAAGCGTCAATTCAAGAATTTCCCCTCATCCTTTTATTTATTTACTTTTACATTTTTTTCTTGTTGATTTGCACCATTTTTTTTCCCTCGTCGCGCAACTCTCAATTATCCTGAAATTGATCCTTCACGCTTGCACTTATACATTTGCGCCGACAACTTTGACCGACGATCCGGGCTTCGATCCAGCCGTACCGTTCCTGACTTGTCTCGCGCCTTCAGATCCGCCTTCATGCTTCGATGAGAAGCAAAATATAAAGCAATCGTTCCGACGGAGCTAAATTACTACAGCATAAAGAACGAAGGGGAAATTTGGATTTCGAAACAAAAAAGGGAGGGGTGCAACACGAGGATTTCCCAGGCGGTCACCTAGGGGTGTCAACGGGCCGGGTCCGGGCCGGAATTCATTATTCCGGACCCGGACCCGGATCCGACCCGTTTACCCGACGGGTCTTTTATTCTGTGTTCCGGATCCGGACCCGGCGAATCTCGGATCCGGGTCGGGTCTACCCGAACAAATTTGCCAAAATTTATAATTTCTAACAAAAAAGAGAAAAAAATATATTTGTAAACTAATTTCTAACTAATGCAAAGAAAAAACCAAATAAGAAAATAAATCAAATTGATTTTACTCAAATACATCATCCTAATCAAATTATATTGATAATATATATTTTTTATAAATTATTAAATCATTTATATCCGGATCCGGGTCTAGTACGGGTCGGAATACTATATTCCGTATCCGACCCGTTTTTTTGTTTGAAAAAACGGATCCGGATCCGGATAACGGAATTAAATCCCTACCCATACCCGCAAAAATTTCAGGGATCCGATCCGGATCCGGGTGTAGACCCGACCCGTTGACCGGCCTAGGGTCACCCATCCTAGTACTACTGTCGCCCAAGCACGCTTAACTTCGAAGTTCTGATGGGATCCGGTGCATTAGTGCTGGTATGATCGCACCCGCCATGTTCCTTTCGCTTTATTCTTTTAAACTGCCACGTCCTGTGAAGCAGTTTGGCTTTTCTGGACCCGAATTCATTCTAAGCGTCAATTCATGAATTTCCTCTCATCCTTTTATTTATTTACTTTTATATTTTTTTCTTGTTGCTTTGCACCTTTTTTTTCCCTCGTCGCACAACTCTCAATTATCCTGAAATTGATCCTTCACGCTTGCGCTTATACATTTGCGCCGACAACTTTGACCGACGATCCGGGCTTCGATCCAGCCGTACCGTTCCTGACTTGTCTCGCGCCTTCAGATCCGCCTTCATGCTTCGATGAGAAACAAAATATAAAGCAATCGTTCCGACGGAGCTAAATTACTACAGCATAAAGAACGAAGGGGAAATTTGGATTTCGAAACAAAAAAGGGAGGGGTGCAACACGAGGACTTCCCAGGGGGTCACCCATCCTAGTACTACTCTCGCCCAAGCACGCTTAACTTCGGAGTTCTGATGGGATCCGGTGCATTAGTGCTGGTATGATCGCACCCGCCATGTTCCTTTCGCTTTATTCTTTTAAACTGCCCCGTCCTGTGAAGCAGTGTGGCTTTTCTGGACCCGAATTCATTTTAAGCGTCAATTCAAGAATTTCCCCTCATCCTTTTATTTATTTACTTTTACATTTTTTTCTTGTTGATTTGCACCATTTTTTTTCCCTCGTCGCGCAACTCTCAATTATCCTGAAATTGATCCTTCACGCTTGCGCTTATACATTTGCGCCGACAACTTTGACCGACGATCCGGGCTTCGATCCAGCCGTACCGTTCCTGACTTGTCTCGCGCCTTCAGATCCGCCTTCATGCTTCGATGAGAAGCAAAATATAAAGCAATCGTTCCGACGGAGCTAAATTACTACAGCATAAAGAACGAAGGGAAAATTTGGATTTCGAAACAAAAAAGGGAGGGGTGCAACACGAGGATTTCCCAGGGGGTCACCTAGGGGTGTCAACGGGCCGGGTCCGGGCCGGAATTCATTATTCCGGACCCGGACCCGGAGCCGACCCGTTTACCCGACGGGTCTTTTATTCGGTGTTCCGGATCCGGACCCGGCGAGTCTCGGATCCGGGTCGGGTCTACCCGAACAAATTTGCCAAAATTTATAATTTGTAACAAAAAAGAGAAAAAGATATATTTGTAAACAAATTTCTAGCTAATGCAAAGAAAAAACCAAATAAGAAAATAAATCAAATTGATTTTACTCAAATACATCATCCTAATCAAATTATATTGATAATATATATTTTTTATAAATTATTAAATCATTTATATCCGGATCCGGGTCTAATACGGGTCGGAATACTATATTCCGTATCCGACCCGTTTTTTTGTTTGAAAAAACGGATCCGGATCCGGATAACGGAATTAAATCCCTACCCATACCCGCAAAAATTTCAGGGATCCGATCCGGATCCGGGTGTAGACCCGACCCGTTGACCGGCCTAGGGTCACCCATCCTAGTACTACTGTCGCCCAAGCACGCTTAACTTCGAAGTTCTGATGGGATCCGGTGCATTAGTGCTGGTATGATCACACCCGCCATGTTCCTTTCGCTTTATTCTTTTAAACTGCCACGTCCTGTGAAGCAGTTTGGCTTTTCTGGACCCGAATTCATTCTAAGCGTCAATTCATGAATTTCCTCTCATCCTTTTATTTATTTATTTTTATATTTTTTTCTTGTTGCTTTGCACCTTTTTTTTCCCTCGTCGCACAACTCTCAATTATCCTGAAATTGATCCTTCACGCTTGCGCTTATGCATTTGCGCCGACAACATTGACCGACGATCCGGGCTTCGATTCAGCCGTACCGTTCCTGACTTGTCTCGCGCCTTCAGATCCGCCTTCATGCTTCGATGAGAAGCAAAATATAAAACAATCGTTCCGACGGAGCTAAATTACTACAGCATAAAGAACGAAGGGAAAATTTGGATTTCGAAACAAAAAAGGGAGGGGTGCAACACGAGGATTTCCCAGGGGGTCACCTAGGGGTGTCAACGGGCCGGGTCCGGGCCGGAATTCTTTATTCCGGACCCGGACCCGGATCTGACCCGTTTACCCGACGGGTCTTTTATTCGGTGTTCCGGATCCGGACCCGGCGAGTCTCGGATCCGGGTCGGGTCTACCCGAACAAATTTGCCAAAATTTATAATTTCTAACAAAAAAGAGAAAAAGATATATTTGTAAACTAATTTCTAGCTAATGCAAAGAAAAAACCAAATAAGAAAATAAATCAAATTGATTTTACTCAAATACATCATGCTAATCAAATTATATTGATAATATATATTTTTTATAAATTATTAAATCATTTATATCCGGATCCGGGTCTAGTACGGGTCGGAATACTATATTCCGTATCCGACCCGTTTTTTTGTTTGAAAAAACGGATCCGGATCCGGATAACGGAATTAAATCCCTACCCATACCAGCAAAAATTTCAGGGATCCGATCCGGATCCGGGTGTAGACCCGACCCGTTAACCGGCCTAGGGTCACCCATCCTAGTACTACTGTCGCCCAAGCACGCTTAACTTCGAAGTTCTGATGGGATCCGGTGCATTAGTGCTGGTATGATCGCACCCGCCATGTTCCTTTCGCTTTATTCTTTTAAACTGCCACGTCCTGTGAAGCAGTTTGGCTTTTCTGGACCCGAATTCATTCTAAGCGTCAATTCATGAATTTCCTCTCATCCTTTTATTTATTTACTTTTATATTTTTTTCTTGTTGCTTTGCACCTTTTTTTTCCCTCGTCGCACAACTCTCAATTATCCTGAAATTGATCCTTCACGCTTGCGCTTATACATTTGCGCCGACAACTTTGACCGACGATCCGGGCTTCGATCCAGCCGTACCGTTCCTGACTTGTCTCGCGCCTTCAGATCCGCCTTCATGCTTCGATAAGAAGCAAAATATAAAGCAATCGTTCCGACGGAGCTAAATTACTACAGCATAAAGAACGAAGGGGAAATTTGGATTTCGAAACAAAAAAGGGAGGGGTGCAACACGAGGACTTCCCAGGGGGTCACCCATCCTAGTACTACTGTCGCCCAAGCACGCTTAACTTCGAAGTTCTGATGGGATCCGGTGCATTAGTGCTGGTATGATCGCACCCACCATGTTCCTTTCGCTTTATTCTTTTAAACTGCCCCGTCCTGTGAAGCAGTGTGGCTTTTCTGGACCCGAATTCATTTTAAGCGTCAATTCAAGAATTTCCCCTCATCCTTTTATTTATTTACTTTTACATTTTTTTCTTGTTGATTTGCACCATTTTTTTTTCCCTCGTCGCGCAACTCTCAATTATCCTGAAATTGATCCTTCACGCTTGCACTTATACATTTGCGCCGACAACTTTGACCGACGATCCGGGCTTCGATCCAGCCGTACCGTTCCTGACTTGTCTCGCGCCTTCAGATCCGCCTTCATGCTTCGATGAGAAGCAAAATATAAAGCAATCGTTCCGACGGAGCTAAATTACTACAGCATAAAGAACGAAGGGGAAATTTGGATTTCGAAACAAAAAAGGGAGGGGTGCAACACGAGGATTTCCCAGGGGGTCACCTAGGGGTGTCAACGGGCCGGGTCCGGGCCGGAATTCATTATTCCGGACCCGGACCCGGATCCGACCCGTTTACCCGACGGGTCTTTTATTCTGTGTTCCGGATCCGGACCCGGCGAGTCTCGGATCCGGGTCGGGTCTACCCGAACAAATTTGCCAAAATTTATAATTTCTAACAAAAAAGAGAAAAAAATATATTTGTAAACTAATTTCTAACTAATGCAAAGAAAAAACCAAATAAGAAAATAAATCAAATTGATTTTACTCAAATACATCATCCTAATCAAATTATATTGATAATATATATTTTTTATAAATTATTAAATCATTTATATCCGGATCCGGGTCTAATACGGGTCGGAATACTATATTCCGTATCCGACCCGTTTTTTTGTTTGAAAAAACGGATCCGGATCCGGATAACGGAATTAAATCCCTACCCATACCCGAAAAAATTTCAGCGATCCGATCCGGATCCGGGTCTAGACCCGACCCGTTGACAGGCCTAGGGTCACCCATCCTAGTACTACTGTCGCCCAAGCACGCTTAACTTCGGAGTTCTGATGGGATCCGGTGCATTAGTGCTGGTATGATCGCACCCGCCATGTTCCTTTCGCTTTATTCTTTTAAACTGCCACGTCCTGTGAAGCAGTTTGGCTTTTCTGGACCCGAATTCATTCTAAGCGTCAATTCATGAATTTCCTCTCATCCTTTTATTTATTTACTTTTATATTTTTTTCTTGTTGCTTTGCACCTTTTTTTTCCCTCGTCGCACAACTCTCAATTATCCTGAAATTGATCCTTCACGCTTGCGCTTATACATTTGCGCCGACAACTTTGACCGACGATCCGGGCTTCGATCCAGCCGTACCGTTCCTGACTTGTCTCGCGCCTTCAGATCCGCCTTCATGCTTCGATGAGAAGCAAAATATAAAGCAATCGTTCCGACGGAGCTAAATTACTACAGCATAAAGAACGAAGGGGAAATTTGGATTTCGAAACAAAAAAGGGAGGGGTGCAACACGAGGATTTCCCAGGGGGTCACCTAGGGGTGTCAACGGGCCGGGTCCGGGCCGGAATTCATTATTCCGGACCCGGACCCGGATCCGACCCGTTTACCCGACGGGTCTTTTATTCTGTGTTCCGGATCCGGACCCGGCGAGTCTCGGATCCGGGTCGGGTCTACCCGAACAAATTTGCCAAAATTTATAATTTCTAACAAAAAAGAGAAAAAGATATATTTGTAAACAAATTTCTAGCTAATGCAAAGAAAAAACCAAATAAGAAAATAAATCAAATTGATTTTACTCAAATACATCATCCTAATCAAATTATATTGATAATATATATTTTTTATAAATTATTAAATCATTTATATCCGGATCCGGGTCTAATACGGGTCGGAATACTATATTCCGTATCCGACCCGTTTTTTTGTTTGAAAAAACGGATCCGGATCCGGATAACGGAATTAAATCCCTACCCATACCCGCAAAAATTTCAGGGATCCGATCCGGATCCGGGTGTAGACCCGACCCGTTGACAGGCCTAGGGTCACCCATCCTAGTACTACTGTCGCCCAAGCACGCTTAACTTCGAAGTTCTGATGGGATCCGGTGCATTAGTGCTGGTATGATCGCACCCGCCATGTTCCTTTCGCTTTATTCTTTTAAACTGCCACGTCCTGTGAAGCAGTTTGGCTTTTCTGGACCCGAATTCATTCTAAGCGTCAATTCATGAATTTCCTCTCATCCTTTTATTTATTTATTTTTATATTTTTTTCTTGTTGATTTGCACCATTTTTTTTCCCTCGTCGCGCAACTCTCAATTATCCTGAAATTGATCCTTCACGCTTGCGCTTATACATTTGCGCCGACAACTTTGACCGACGATCCGGGCTTCGATCCAGCCGTACCGTTCCTGACTTGTCTCGCGCCTTCAGATCCGCCTTCATGCTTCGATGAGAAGCAAAATATAAAGCAATCGTTCCGACGGAGCTAAATTACTACAGCATAAAGAACGAAGGGAAAATTTGGATTTCGAAACAAAAAAGGGAGGGGTGCAACACGAGGATTTCCCAGGGGGTCACCTAGGGGTGTCAACGGGCCGGGTCCGGGCCGGAATTCATTATTCCGGACCCGGACCCGGAGCCGACCCGTTTACCCGACGGGTCTTTTATTCGGTGTTCCGGATCCGGACCCGGCGAGTCTCGGATCCGGGTCGGGTCTACCCGAACAAATTTGCCAAAATTTATAATTTGTAACAAAAAAGAGAAAAAGATATATTTGTAAACAAATTTCTAGCTAATGCAAAGAAAAAACCAAATAAGAAAATAAATCAAATTGATTTTACTCAAATACATCATCCTAATCAAATTATATTGATAATATATATTTTTTATAAATTATTAAATCATTTATATCCGGATCCGGGTCTAGTACGGGTCGGAATACTATATTCCGTATCCGACCCGTTTTTTTGTTTGAAAAAACGGATCCGGATCCGGATAACGGAATTAAATCCCTACCCATACCCGCAAAAATTTCAGGGATCCGATCCGGATCCGGGTGTAGACCCGACCCGTTGACCGGCCTAGGGTCACCCATCCTAGTACTACTGTCGCCCAAGCACGCTTAACTTCGGAGTTCTGATGGGATCCGGTGCATTAGTGCTGGTATGATCGCACCCGCCATGTTCCTTTCGCTTTATTCTTTTAAACTGCCACGTCCTGTGAAGCAGTGTGGCTTTTCTGGACCCGAATTCATTTTAAGCGTCAATTCAAGAATTTCCCCTCATCCTTTTATTTATTTACTTTTACATTTTTTTCTTGTTGATTTGCACCATTTTTTTTTCCCTCGTCGCGCAACTCTCAATTATCCTGAAATTGATCCTTCACGCTTGCACTTATACATTTGCGCCGACAACTTTGACCGACGATCCGGGCTTCGATCCAGCCGTACCGTTCCTGACTTGTCTCGCGCCTTCAGATCCGCCTTCATGCTTCGATGAGAAGCAAAATATAAAGCAATCGTTCCGACGGAGCTAAATTACTACAGCATAAAGAACGAAGGGGAAATTTGGATTTCGAAACAAAAAAGGGAGGGGTGCAACACGAGGATTTCCCAGGGGGTCACCTAGGGGTGTCAACGGGCCGGGTCCGGGCCGGAATTCATTATTCCGGACCCGGACCCGGATCCGACCCGTTTACCCGACGGGTCTTTTATTCTGTGTTCCGGATCCGGACCCGGCGAGTCTCGGATCCGGGTCGGGTCTACCCGAACAAATTTGCCAAAATTTATAATTTCTAACAAAAAAGAGAAAAAAATATATTTGTAAACTAATTTCTAACTAATGCAAAGAAAAAACCAAATAAGAAAATAAATCAAATTGATTTTACTCAAATACATCATCCTAATCAAATTATATTGATAATATATATTTTTTATAAATTATTAAATCATTTATATCCGGATCCGGGTCTAGTACGGGTCGGAATACTATATTCCGTATCCGACCCGTTTTTTTGTTTGAAAAAACGGATCCGGATCCGGATAACGGAATTAAATCCCTACCCATACCCGCAAAAATTTCAGGGATCCGATCCGGATCCGGGTGTAGACCCGACCCGTTGACCGGCCTAGGGTCACCCATCCTAGTACTACTGTCGCCCAAGCACGCTTAACTTCGGAGTTCTGATGGGATCCGGTGCATTAGTGCTGGTATGATCGCACCCGCCATGTTCCTTTCGCTTTATTCTTTTAAACTGCCACGTCCTGTGAAGCAGTGTGGCTTTTCTGGACCCGAATTCATTTTAAGCGTCAATTCAAGAATTTCCCCTCATCCTTTTATTTATTTACTTTTACATTTTTTTCTTGTTGATTTGCACCATTTTTTTTTCCCTCGTCGCGCAACTCTCAATTATCCTGAAATTGATCCTTCACGCTTGCACTTATACATTTGCGCCGACAACTTTGACCGACGATCCGGGCTTCGATCCAGCCGTACCGTTCCTGACTTGTCTCGCGCCTTCAGATCCGCCTTCATGCTTCGATGAGAAGCAAAATATAAAGCAATCGTTCCGACGGAGCTAAATTACTACAGCATAAAGAACGAAGGGGAAATTTGGATTTCGAAACAAAAAAGGGAGGGGTGCAACACGAGGATTTCCCAGGGGGTCACCTAGGGGTGTCAACGGGCCGGGTCCGGGCCGGAATTCATTATTCCGGACCCGGACCCGGATCCGACCCGTTTACCCGACGGGTCTTTTATTCTGTGTTCCGGATCCGGACCCGGCGAGTCTCGGATCCGGGTCGGGTCTACCCGAACAAATTTGCCAAAATTTATAATTTCTAACAAAAAAGAGAAAAAGATATATTTGTAAACAAATTTCTAGCTAATGCAAAGAAAAAACCAAATAAGAAAATAAATCAAATTGATTTTACTCAAATACATCATCCTAATCAAATTATATTGATAATATATATTTTTTATAAATTATTAAATCATTTATATCCGGATCCGGGTCTAATACGGGTCGGAATACTATATTCCGTATCCGACCCATTTTTTTGTTTGAAAAAACGGATCCGGATCCGGATAACGGAATTAAATCCCTACCCATACCCGAAAAAATTTCAGCGATCCGATCCGGATCCGGGTCTAGACCCGACCCGTTGACAGGCCTAGGGTCACCCATCCTAGTACTACTGTCGCCCAAGCACGCTTAACTTCGGAGTTCTGATGGGATCCGGTGCATTAGTGCTGGTATGATCGCACCCGCCATGTTCCTTTCGCTTTATTCTTTTAAACTGCCACGTCCTGTGAAGCAGTTTGGCTTTTCTGGACCCGAATTCATTCTAAGCGTCAATTCATGAATTTCCTCTCATCCTTTTATTTATTTACTTTTATATTTTTTTCTTGTTGCTTTGCACCTTTTTTTTCCCTCGTCGCACAACTCTCAATTATCCTGAAATTGATCCTTCACGCTTGCGCTTATACATTTGCGCCGACAACTTTGACCGACGATCCGGGCTTCGATCCAGCCGTACCGTTCCTGACTTGTCTCGCGCCTTCAGATCCGCCTTCATGCTTCGATAAGAAGCAAAATATAAAGCAATCGTTCCGACGGAGCTAAATTACTACAGCATAAAGAACGAAGGGGAAATTTGGATTTCGAAACAAAAAAGGGAGGGGTGCAACACGAGGACTTCCCAGGGGGTCACCCATCCTAGTACTACTCTCGCCCAAGCACGCTTAACTTCGGAGTTCTGATGGGATCCGGTGCATTAGTGCTGGTATGATCACACCCACCATGTTCCTTTCGCTTTATTCTTTTAAACTGCCCCGTCCTGTGAAGCAGTGTGGCTTTTCTGGACCCGAATTCATTTTAAGCGTCAATTCAAGAATTTCCCCTCATCCTTTTATTTATTTACTTTTACATTTTTTTCTTGTTGATTTGCACCATTTTTTTTCCCTCGTCGCGCAACTCTCAATTATCCTGAAATTGATCCTTCACGCTTGCACTTATACATTTGCGCCGACAACTTTGACCGACGATCCGGGCTTCGATCCAGCCGTACCGTTCCTGACTTGTCTCGCGCCTTCAGATCCGCCTTCATGCTTCGATGAGAAGCAAAATATAAAGCAATCGTTCCGACGGAGCTAAATTACTACAGCATAAAGAACGAAGGGGAAATTTGGATTTCGAAACAAAAAAGGGAGGGGTGCAACACGAGGATTTCCCAGGCGGTCACCTAGGGGTGTCAACGGGCCGGGTCCGGGCCGGAATTCATTATTCCGGACCCGGACCCGGATCCGACCCGTTTACCCGACGGGTCTTTTATTCTGTGTTCCGGATCCGGACCCGGCGAATCTCGGATCCGGGTCGGGTCTACCCGAACAAATTTGCCAAAATTTATAATTTCTAACAAAAAAGAGAAAAAAATATATTTGTAAACTAATTTCTAACTAATGCAAAGAAAAAACCAAATAAGAAAATAAATCAAATTGATTTTACTCAAATACATCATCCTAATCAAATTATATTGATAATATATATTTTTTATAAATTATTAAATCATTTATATCCGGATCCGGGTCTAGTACGGGTCGGAATACTATATTCCGTATCCGACCCGTTTTTTTGTTTGAAAAAACCGATCCGGATCCGGATAACGGAATTAAATCCCTACCCATACCCGCAAAAATTTCAGGGATCCGATCCGGATCCGGGTGTAGACCCGACCCGTTGACCGGCCTAGGGTCACCCATCCTAGTACTACTGTCGCCCAAGCACGCTTAACTTCGAAGTTCTGATGGGATCCGGTGCATTAGTGCTGGTATGATCGCACCCGCCATGTTCCTTTCGCTTTATTCTTTTAAACTGCCACGTCCTGTGAAGCAGTTTGGCTTTTCTGGACCCGAATTCATTCTAAGCGTCAATTCATGAATTTCCTCTCATCCTTTTATTTATTTACTTTTATATTTTTTTCTTGTTGCTTTGCACCTTTTTTTTCCCTCGTCGCACAACTCTCAATTATCCTGAAATTGATCCTTCACGCTTGCGCTTATACATTTGCGCCGACAACTTTGACCGACGATCCGGGCTTCGATCCAGCCGTACCGTTCCTGACTTGTCTCGCGCCTTCAGATCCGCCTTCATGCTTCGATGAGAAGCAAAATATAAAGCAATCGTTCCGACGGAGCTAAATTACTACAGCATAAAGAACGAAGGGGAAATTTGGATTTCGAAACAAAAAAGGGAGGGGTGCAACACGAGGACTTCCCAGGGGGTCACCCATCCTAGTACTACTCTCGCCCAAGCACGCTTAACTTCGGAGTTCTGATGGGATCCGGTGCATTAGTGCTGGTATGATCGCACCCACCATGTTCCTTTCGCTTTATTCTTTTAAACTGCCCCGTCCTGTGAAGCAGTGTGGCTTTTCTGGACCCGAATTCATTTTAAGCGTCAATTCAAGAATTTCCCCTCATCCTTTTATTTATTTACTTTTACATTTTTTTCTTGTTGATTTGCACCATTTTTTTTTCCCTCGTCGCGCAACTCTCAATTATCCTGAAATTGATCCTTCACGCTTGCACTTATACATTTGCGCCGACAACTTTGACCGACGATCCGGGCTTCGATCCAGCCGTACCGTTCCTGACTTGTCTCGCGCCTTCAGATCCGCCTTCATGCTTCGATGAGAAGCAAAATATAAAGCAATCGTTCCGACGGAGCTAAATTACTACAGCATAAAGAACGAAGGGGAAATTTGGATTTCGAAACAAAAAAGGGAGGGGTGCAACACGAGGATTTCCCAGGGGGTCACCTAGGGGTGTCAACGGGCCGGGTCCGGGCCGGAATTCATTATTCCGGACCCGGACCCGGATCCGACCCGTTTACCCGACGGGTCTTTTATTCTGTGTTCCGGATCCGGACCCGGCGAGTCTCGGATCCGGGTCGGGTCTACCCGAACAAATTTGCCAAAATTTATAATTTCTAACAAAAAAGAGAAAAAAATATATTTGTAAACTAATTTCTAACTAATGCAAAGAAAAAACCAAATAAGAAAATAAATCAAATTGATTTTACTCAAATACATCATCCTAATCAAATTATATTGATAATATATATTTTTTATAAATTATTAAATCATTTATATCCGGATCCGGGTCTAGTACGGGTCGGAATACTATATTCCGTATCCGACCCGTTTTTTTGTTTGAAAAAACGGATCCGGATCCGGATAACGGAATTAAATCCCTACCCATACCCGCAAAAATTTCAGGGATCCGATCCGGATCCGGGTGTAGACCCGACCCGTTGACCGGCCTAGGGTCACCCATCCTAGTACTACTGTCGCCCAAGCACGCTTAACTTCGGAGTTCTGATGGGATCCGGTGCATTAGTGCTGGTATGATCGCACCCGCCATGTTCCTTTCGCTTTATTCTTTTAAACTGCCACGTCCTGTGAAGCAGTGTGGCTTTTCTGGACCCGAATTCATTTTAAGCGTCAATTCAAGAATTTCCCCTCATCCTTTTATTTATTTACTTTTACATTTTTTTCTTGTTGATTTGCACCATTTTTTTTTCCCTCGTCGCGCAACTCTCAATTATCCTGAAATTGATCCTTCACGCTTGCACTTATACATTTGCGCCGACAACTTTGACCGACGATCCGGGCTTCGATCCAGCCGTACCGTTCCTGACTTGTCTCGCGCCTTCAGATCCGCCTTCATGCTTCGATGAGAAGCAAAATATAAAGCAATCGTTCCGACGGAGCTAAATTACTACAGCATAAAGAACGAAGGGGAAATTTGGATTTCGAAACAAAAAAGGGAGGGGTGCAACACGAGGATTTCCCAGGGGGTCACCTAGGGGTGTCAACGGGCCGGGTCCGGGCCGGAATTCATTATTCCGGACCCGGACCCGGATCCGACCCGTTTACCCGACGGGTCTTTTATTCTGTGTTCCGGATCCGGACCCGGCGAGTCTCGGATCCGGGTCGGGTCTACCCGAACAAATTTGCCAAAATTTATAATTTCTAACAAAAAAGAGAAAAAAATATATTTGTAAACTAATTTCTAACTAATGCAAAGAAAAAACCAAATAAGAAAATAAATCAAATTGATTTTACTCAAATACATCATCCTAATCAAATTATATTGATAATATATATTTTTTATAAATTATTAAATCATTTATATCCGGATCCGGGTCTAATACGGGTCGGAATACTATATTCCGTATCCGACCCATTTTTTTGTTTGAAAAAACGGATCCGGATCCGGATAACGGAATTAAATCCCTACCCATACCCGAAAAAATTTCAGCGATCCGATCCGGATCCGGGTCTAGACCCGACCCGTTGACAGGCCTAGGGTCACCCATCCTAGTACTACTGTCGCCCAAGCACGCTTAACTTCGGAGTTCTGATGGGATCCGGTGCATTAGTGCTGGTATGATCGCACCCGCCATGTTCCTTTCGCTTTATTCTTTTAAACTGCCACGTCCTGTGAAGCAGTTTGGCTTTTCTGGACCCGAATTCATTCTAAGCGTCAATTCATGAATTTCCTCTCATCCTTTTATTTATTTACTTTTATATTTTTTTCTTGTTGCTTTGCACCTTTTTTTTCCCTCGTCGCACAACTCTCAATTATCCTGAAATTGATCCTTCACGCTTGCGCTTATACATTTGCGCCGACAACTTTGACCGACGATCCGGGCTTCGATCCAGCCGTACCGTTCCTGACTTGTCTCGCGCCTTCAGATCCGCCTTCATGCTTCGATAAGAAGCAAAATATAAAGCAATCGTTCCGACGGAGCTAAATTACTACAGCATAAAGAACGAAGGGGAAATTTGGATTTCGAAACAAAAAAGGGAGGGGTGCAACACGAGGACTTCCCAGGGGGTCACCCATCCTAGTACTACTCTCGCCCAAGCACGCTTAACTTCGGAGTTCTGATGGGATCCGGTGCATTAGTGCTGGTATGATCACACCCACCATGTTCCTTTCGCTTTATTCTTTTAAACTGCCCCGTCCTGTGAAGCAGTGTGGCTTTTCTGGACCCGAATTCATTTTAAGCGTCAATTCAAGAATTTCCCCTCATCCTTTTATTTATTTACTTTTACATTTTTTTCTTGTTGATTTGCACCATTTTTTTTCCCTCGTCGCGCAACTCTCAATTATCCTGAAATTGATCCTTCACGCTTGCACTTATACATTTGCGCCGACAACTTTGACCGACGATCCGGGCTTCGATCCAGCCGTACCGTTCCTGACTTGTCTCGCGCCTTCAGATCCGCCTTCATGCTTCGATGAGAAGCAAAATATAAAGCAATCGTTCCGACGGAGCTAAATTACTACAGCATAAAGAACGAAGGGGAAATTTGGATTTCGAAACAAAAAAGGGAGGGGTGCAACACGAGGATTTCCCAGGCGGTCACCTAGGGGTGTCAACGGGCCGGGTCCGGGCCGGAATTCATTATTCCGGACCCGGACCCGGATCCGACCCGTTTACCCGACGGGTCTTTTATTCTGTGTTCCGGATCCGGACCCGGCGAATCTCGGATCCGGGTCGGGTCTACCCGAACAAATTTGCCAAAATTTATAATTTCTAACAAAAAAGAGAAAAAAATATATTTGTAAACTAATTTCTAACTAATGCAAAGAAAAAACCAAATAAGAAAATAAATCAAATTGATTTTACTCAAATACATCATCCTAATCAAATTATATTGATAATATATATTTTTTATAAATTATTAAATCATTTATATCCGGATCCGGGTCTAGTACGGGTCGGAATACTATATTCCGTATCCGACCCGTTTTTTTGTTTGAAAAAACGGATCCGGATCCGGATAACGGAATTAAATCCCTACCCATACCCGCAAAAATTTCAGGGATCCGATCCGGATCCGGGTGTAGACCCGACCCGTTGACCGGCCTAGGGTCACCCATCCTAGTACTACTGTCGCCCAAGCACGCTTAACTTCGAAGTTCTGATGGGATCCGGTGCATTAGTGCTGGTATGATCGCACCCGCCATGTTCCTTTCGCTTTATTCTTTTAAACTGCCACGTCCTGTGAAGCAGTTTGGCTTTTCTGGACCCGAATTCATTCTAAGCGTCAATTCATGAATTTCCTCTCATCCTTTTATTTATTTACTTTTATATTTTTTTCTTGTTGCTTTGCACCCTTTTTTTCCCTCGTCGCACAACTCTCAATTATCCTGAAATTGATCCTTCACGCTTGCGCTTATACATTTGCGCCGACAACTTTGACCGACGATCCGAGCTTCGATCCAGCCGTACCGTTCCTGACTTGTCTCGCGCCTTCAGATCCGCCTTCATGCTTCGATGAGAAGCAAAATATAAAGCAATCGTTCCGACGGAGCTAAATTACTACAGCATAAAGAACGAAGGGGAAATTTGGATTTCGAAACAAAAAAGGGAGGGGTGCAACACGAGGACTTCCCAGGGGGTCACCCATCCTAGTACTACTCTCGCCCAAGCACGCTTAACTTCGGAGTTCTGATGGGATCCGGTGCATTAGTGCTGGTATGATCGCACCCACCATGTTCCTTTCGCTTTATTCTTTTAAACTGCCCCGTCCTGTGAAGCAGTGTGGCTTTTCTGGACCCGAATTCATTTTAAGCGTCAATTCAAGAATTTCCCCTCATCCTTTTATTTATTTACTTTTACATTTTTTTCTTGTTGATTTGCACCATTTTTTTTTCCCTCGTCGCGCAACTCTCAATTATCCTGAAATTGATCCTTCACGCTTGCGCTTATACATTTGCGCCGACAACTTTGACCGACGATCCGGGCTTCGATCCAGCCGTACCGTTCCTGACTTGTCTCGCGCCTTCAGATTCGCTTTCATGCTTCGATGAGAAGCAAAATATAAAGCAATCGTTCCGACGGAGCTAAATTACTACAGCATAAAGAACGAAGGGGAAATTTGGATTTCGAAACAAAAAAGGGAGGGGTGCAACACGAGGATTTCCCAGGGGGTCACCTAGGGGTGTCAACGGGCCGGGTCCGGGCCGGAATTCATTATTCCGGACCCGGACCCGGATCCGACCCGTTTACCCGACGGGTCTTTTATTCTGTGTTCCGGATCCGGACCCGGCGAGTCTCGGATCCGGGTCGGGTCTACCCGAACAAATTTGCCAAAATTTATAATTTCTAACAAAAAAGAGAAAAAAATATATTTGTAAACTAATTTCTAACTAATGCAAAGAAAAAACCAAATAAGAAAATAAATCAAATTGATTTTACTCAAATACATCATCCTAATCAAATTATATTGATAATATATATTTTTTATAAATTATTAAATCATTTATATCCGGATCCGGGTCTAATACGGGTCGGAATACTATATTCCGTATCCGACCCATTTTTTTTTTGAAAAAACGGATCCGGATCCGGATAACGGAATTAAATCCCTACCCATACCCGAAAAAATTTCAGCGATCCGATCCGGATCCGGGTCTAGACCCGACCCGTTGACAGGCCTAGGGTCACCCATCCTAGTACTACTGTCGCCCAAGCACGCTTAACTTCGGAGTTCTGATGGGATCCGGTGCATTAGTGCTGGTATGATCGCACCCGCCATGTTCCTTTCGCTTTATTCTTTTAAACTGCCACGTCCTGTGAAGCAGTTTGGCTTTTCTGGACCCGAATTCATTCTAAGCGTCAATTCATGAATTTCCTCTCATCCTTTTATTTATTTACTTTTATATTTTTTTCTTCTTGCTTTGCACCTTTTTTTTCCCTCGTCGCACAACTCTCAATTATCCTGAAATTGATCCTTCACGCTTGCGCTTATACATTTGCGCCGACAACTTTGACCGACGATCCGGGCTTCGATCCAGCCGTACCGTTCCTGACTTGTCTCGCGCCTTCAGATCCGCCTTCATGCTTCGTTAAGAAGCAAAATATAAAGCAATCGTTCCGACGGAGCTAAATTACTACAGCATAAAGAACGAAGGGGAAATTTGGATTTCGAAACAAAAAAGGGAGGGGTGCAACACGAGAACTTCCCAGGGGGTCACCCATCCTAGTACTACTCTCGCCCAAGCACGCTTAACTTCGGAGTTCTGATGGGATCCGGTGCATTAGTGCTGGTATGATCGCACCCACCATGTTCCTTTCGCTTTATTCTTTTAAACTGCCCCGTCCTGTGAAGCAGTGTGGCTTTTCTGGACCCGAATTCATTTTAAGCGTCAATTCAAGAATTTCCCCTCATCCTTTTATTTATTTACTTTTACATTTTTTTCTTGTTGATTTGCACCATTTTTTTTTCCCTCGTCGCGCAACTCTCAATTATCCTGAAATTGATCCTTCACGCTTGCACTTATACATTTGCGCCGACAACTTTGACCGACGATCCGGGCTTCGATCCAGCCGTACCGTTCCTGACTTGTCTCGCGCCTTCAGATCCGCCTTCATGCTTCGATGAGAAGCAAAATATAAATCAATCGTTCCGACGGAGCTAAATTACTACAGCATAAAGAACGAAGGGGAAATTTGGATTTCGAAACAAAAAAGGGAGGGGTGCAACACGAGGATTTCCCAGGGGGTCACCTAGGGATGTCAACGGGCCGGGTCCGGGCCGGAATTCATTATTCCGGACCCGGACCCGGATCCGACCCGTTTACCCGACGGGTCTTTTATTCTGTGTTCCGGATCCGGACCCGGCGAGTCTCGGATCCGGGTCGGGTCTACCCGAACAAATTTGCCAAAATTTATAATTTCTAACAAAAAAGAGAAAAAAATATATTTGTAAACTAATTTCTAACTAATGCAAAGAAAAAACCAAATAAGAAAATAAATCAAATTGATTTTACTCAAATACATCATCCTAATCAAATTATATTGATAATATATATTTTTTATAAATTATTAAATCATTTATATCCGGATCCGGGTCTAATACGGGTCGGAATACTATATTCCGTATCCGACCCATTTTTTTGTTTGAAAAAACGGATCCGGATCCGGATAACGGAATTAAATCCCTACCCATACCCGAAAAAATTTCAGCGATCCGATCCGGATCCGGGTCTAGACCCGACCCGTTGACAGGCCTAGGGTCACCCATCCTAGTACTACTGTCGCCCAAGCACGCTTAACTTCGGAGTTCTGATGGGATCCGGTGCATTAGTGCTGGTATGATCGCACCCGCCATGTTCCTTTCGCTTTATTCTTTTAAACTGCCACGTCCTGTGAAGCAGTTTGGCTTTTCTGGACCCGAATTCATTCTAAGCGTCAATTCATGAATTTCCTCTCATCCTTTTATTTATTTACTTTTATATTTTTTTCTTGTTGCTTTGCACCTTTTTTTTCCCTCGTCGCACAACTCTCAATTATCCTGAAATTGATCCTTCACGCTTGCGCTTATGCATTTGCGCCGACAACTTTGACCGACGATCCGGGATTCGATCCAGCCGTACCGTTCCTGACTTGTCTCGCGCCTTCAGATCCGCCTTCATGCTTCAATGAGAAGCAAAATATAAAGCAATCGTTCCGACGGAGCTAAATTACTACAGCATAAAGAACGAAGGGGAAATTTGGATTTCGAAACAAAAAAGGGAGGGGTGCAACACGAGGACTTCCCAGGGGGTCACCCATCCTAGTACTACTCTCGCCCAAGCACGCTTAACTTCGGAGTTCTGATGGGATCCGGTGCATTAGTGCTGGTATGATCGCACCCGCCATGTTCCTTTCGCTTTATTCTTTTAAACTGCCCCGTCCTGTGAAGCAGTGTGGCTTTTCTGGACCCGAATTCATTTTAAGCGTCAATTCAAGAATTTCCCCTCATCCTTTTATTTATTTACTTTTACATTTTTTTCTTGTTGATTTGCACCATTTTTTTTTCCCTCGTCGCGCAACTCTCAATTATCCTGAAATTGATCCTTCACGCTTGCGCTTATACATTTGCGCCGACAACTTTGACCGACGATCCGGGCTTCGATCCAGCCGTACCGTTCCTGACTTGTCTCGCGCCTTCAGATTCGCCTTCATGCTTCGATGAGAAGCAAAATATAAAGCAATCGTTCCGACGGAGCTAAATTACTACAGCATAAAGAACGAAGGGGAAATTTGGATTTCGAAACAAAAAAGGGAGGGGTGCAACACGAGGATTTCCCAGGGGGTCACCTAGGGGTGTCAACGGGCCGGGTCCGGGCCGGAATTCATTATTCCGGACCCGGACCCGGATCCGACCCGTTTACCCGACGGGTCTTTTATTCGGTGTTCCGGATCCGGACCCGGCGAGTCTCGGATCCGGGTCGGGTCTACCCGAACAAATTTGCCAAAATTTATAATTTCTAACAAAAAAGAGAAAAAGATATATTTGTAAACTAATTTCTAACTAATGCAAAGAAAAAACCAAATAAGAAAATAAATCAAATTGATTTTACTCAAATACATCATCCTAATCAAATTATATTGATAATATATATTTTTTATAAATTATCAAATCATTTATATCCGGATGCGGGTCTAGTACGGGTCGGAATACTATATTCCGTATCCGACCCGTTTTTTTGTTTGAAAAAACGGATCCGGATCCGGATAACGGAATTAAATCCCTACCCATACCCGCAAAAATTTCAGGGATCCGATCCGGATCCGGGTGTAGACCCGACCCGTTGACCGGCCTAGGGTCACCCATCCTAGTACTACTGTCGCCCAAGCACGCTTAACTTCGAAGTTCTGATGGGATCCGGTGCACTAGTGCTGGTATGATCGCACCCGCCATGTTCCTTTCGCTTTATTCTTTTAAACTGCCACGTCCTGTGAAGCAGTTTGGCTTTTCTGGACCCGAATTCATTCTAAGCGTCAATTCATGAATTTCCTCTCATCCTTTTATTTATTTACTTTTATATTTTTTTCTTGTTGCTTTGCACCTTTTTTTTCCCTCGTCGCACAACTCTCAATTATCCTGAAATTGATCCTTCACGCTTGCGCTTATGCATTTGCGCCGACAACTTTGACCGACGATCCGGGTTTCGATCCAGCCGTACCGTTCCTGACTTGTCTCGCGCCTTCAGATCCGCCTTCATGCTTCGATGAGAAGCAAAATATAAAGCAATCGTTCCGACGGAGCTAAATTACTACAGCATAAAGAACGAAGGGGAAATTTGGATTTCGAAACAAAAAAGGGAGGGGTGCAACACGAGGATTTCCCAGGGGGTCACCTAGGGGTGTCAACGGGCCGGGTCCGGGCCGGAATTCATTATTCCGGACCCGGACCCGGATCCGACCCGTTTACCCGACGGGTCTTTTATTCGGTGTTCCGGATCCGGACCCGGCGAGTCTCGGATCCGGGTCGGGTCTACCCGAACAAATTTGCCAAAATTTATAATTTCTAACAAAAAAGAGAAAAAGATATATTTGTAAACTAATTTCTTGCTAATGCAAAGAAAAAACCAAATAAGAAAATAAATCAAATTGATTTTACTCAAATACATTATCCTAATCAAATTATATTGATAATATATATTTTTTATAAATTATTAAATCATTTATATCCGGATCCGGGTCTAGTACGGGTCGGAATACAATATTCCGTATCCGACCCGTTTTTTTGTTTGAAAAAACGGATCCGGATCCGGATAACAGAATTAAATCCCTACCCATACCCGCAAAAATTTCAGGGATCCGATCCGGATCCGGGTGTAGACCCGACCCGTTGACCGGCCTAGGGTCACCCATCCTAGTACTACTGTCGCCCAAGCACGCTTAACTTCGAAGTTCTGATGGGATCCGGTGCATTAGTGCTGGTATGATCGCACCCGCCATGTTCCTTTCGCTTTATTCTTTTAAACTGCCACGTCCTGTGAAGAAGTTTGGCTTTTCTGGACCCGAATTCATTCTAAGCGTCAATTCATGAATTTCCTCTCATCCTTTTATTTATTTACTTTTATATTTTTTTCTTGTTGCTTTGCACCTTTTTTTTCCCTCGTCGCACAACTCTCAATTATCCTGAAATTGATCCTTCACGCTTGCGCTTATACATTTGCGCCGACAACTTTGACCGACGATCCGGGCTTCGATCCAGCCGTACCGTTCCTGACTTGTCTCGCGCCTTCAGATCCGCCTTCATGCTTCGATGAGAAGCAAAATATAAAGCAATCGTTCCGACGGAGCTAAATTACTACAGCATAAAGAACGAAGGGGAAATTTGGATTTCGAAACAAAAAAGGGAGGGGTGCAACACGAGGACTTCCCAGGGGGTCACCCATCCTAGTACTACTCTCGCCCAAGCACGCTTAACTTCGGAGTTCTGATGGGATCCGGTGCATTAGTGCTGGTATGATCGCACCCGCCATGTTCCTTTCGTTTTATTCTTTTAAACTGCCCCGTCCTGTGAAGCAGTGTGGATTTTCTGGACCCGAATTCATTTTAAGCGTCAATTCAAGAATTTCCCCTCATCCTTTTATTTATTTACTTTTACATTTTTTTCTTGTTGATTTGCACCATTTTTTTTTCCCTCGTCGCGCAACTCTCAATTATCCTGAAATTGATCCTTCACGCTTGCGCTTATACATTTGCGCCGACAACTTTGACCGACGATCCGGGTTTCGATCCAGCCGTACCGTTCCTGACTTGTCTCGCGCCTTCAGATCCGCCTTCATGCTTCGATGAGAAGCAAAATATAAAGCAATCGTTCCGACGGAGCTAAATTACTACAGCATAAAGAACGAAGGGGAAATTTGGATTTCGAAACAAAAAAGGAAGGGGTGCAACACGAGGATTTCCCAGGGGGTCACCTAGGGGTGTCAACGGGCCGGGTCCGGGCCGGAATTCATTATTCCGGACCCGGACCCGGATCCGACCCGTTTACCCGACGGGTCTTTTATTCGGTGTTCCGGATCCGGACCCGACGAGTCTCGGATCCGGGTCGGGTCTACCCGAACAAATTTGCCAAAATTTATAATTTCTAACAAAAAAGAGAAAGAGATATATTTGTAAACTAATTTCTAGCTAATGCAAAGAAAAAACCAAATAAGAAAATAAATCAAATTGATTTTACTCAAATACATCATCCTAATCAAATTATATTGATAATATATATTTTTTATAAATTATTAAATCATTTATATCCGGATCCGGGTCTAGTACGGGTCGGAATACTATATTCCGTATCCGACCCGTTTTTTTGTTTGAAAAAACGGATCCGGATCCGGATAACGGAATTAAATCCCTACCCATACCCGCAAAAATTTCAGGGATCCGATCCGGATCCGGGTGTAGACCCGACCCGTTGACCGGCCTAGGGTCACCCATCCTAGTACTACTGTCGCCCAAGCACGCTTAACTTCGAAGTTCTGATGGGATCCGGTGCATTAGTGCTGGTATGATCGCACCCGCCATGTTCCTTTCGCTTTATTCTTTTAAACTGCCCCGTCCTGTGAAGCAGTGTGGCTTTTCTGGACCCGAATTCATTTTAAGCGTCAATTCAAGAATTTCCCCTCATCCTTTTATTTATTTACTTTTACATTTTTTTCTTGTTGATTTGCACCATTTTTTTTTCCCTCGTCGCGCAACTCTCAATTATCCTGAAATTGATCCTTCACGCTTGCGCTTATACATTTGCGCCGACAACTTTGACCGACGAACCGGGCTTCGATCCAGCCGTACCGTTCCTGACTTGTCTCGCGCCTTCAGATCCGCCTTCATGCTTCGATGAGAAGCAAAATATAAAGCAATCGTTCCGACGGAGCTAAATTACTACAGCATAAAGAACGAAGGGAAAATTTGGATTTCGAAACAAAAAAGGGAGGGGTGCAACACGAGGATTTCCCAGGGGGTCACCCATCCTAGTACTACTCTCGCCCAAGCACGCTTAACTTCGGAGTTCTGATGGGATCCGGTGCATTAGCGCTGGTATGATCGCACCCACCATGTTCCTTTCGCTTTATTCTTTTAAACTGCCCCGTCCTGTGAAGCAGTGTGGCTTTTCTGGACCCGAATTCATTTTAAGCGTCAATTCAAGAATTTCCCCTCATCCTTTTATTTATTTACTTTTACATTTTTTTCTTGTTGATTTGCACCATTTTTTTTTTCCCTCGTCGCGCAACTCTCAATTATCCTGAAATTGATCCTTCACGCTTGCGCTTGTACATTTGCGCCGACAACTTTGACCGACGATCCGGGCTTCGATCCAGCCGTACCGTTCCTGACTTGTCTCGCGCCTTCAGATCCGCCTTCATGCTTCGATGAGAAGCAAAATATAAAGCAATCGTTCCGACGGAGCTAAATTACTACAGCATAAAGAACGAAGGGGAAATTTGGATTTCGAAACAAAAAAGGGAGGGGTGCAACACGAGGATTTCCCAGGGGGTCACCTAGGGGTGTCAACGGGCCGGGTCCGGGCCGGAATTCATTATTCCGGACCCGGATCCGACCCGTTAACCCGACGGGTCTTTTATTCGGTGTTCCGGATCCGGACCTGGCGAGTCTCGGATTCGGGTCGGGTCTACCCGAACAAATTTGCCAAAATTTATAATTTCTAACAAAAAAGAGAAAAAGATATATTTGTAAACTAATTTCTAACTAATGCAAAGAAAAAACCAAATAAGAAAATAAATCAAATTGATTTTACTCAAATACATCATCCTAATCAAATTATATTGATAATATATATTTTTTATAAATTATTAAATCATTTATATCCGGATCCGGGTCTAATACGGGTCGGAATACTATATTCCGTATCCGACCCATTTTTTTGTTTGAAAAAACGGATCCGGATCCGGATAACGGAATTAAATCCCTACCCATACCCGAAAAAATTTCAGCGATCCGATCCGGATCCGGGTCTAGACCCGACCCGTTGACAGGCCTAGGGTCACCCATCCTAGTACTACTGTCGCCCAAGCACGCTTAACTTCGGAGTTCTGATGGGATCCGGTGCATTAGTGCTGGTATGATCGCACCCGCCATGTTCCTTTCGCTTTATTCTTTTAAACTGCCACGTCCTGTGAAGCAGTTTGGCTTTTCTGGACCCGAATTCATTCTAAGCGTCAATTCATGAATTTCCTCTCATCCTTTTATTTATTTACTTTTATATTTTTTTCTTGTTGCTTTGCACCTTTTTTTTCCCTCGTCGCACAACTCTCAATTATCCTGAAAGTGATCCTTCACGCTTGCGCTTATACATTTGCGCCGACAACCTTGACCGACGATCCGGGCTTCGATCCAGCCGTACCGTTCCTGACTTGTCTCGCGCCTTCAGATCCGCCTTCATGCTTCGATAAGAAGCAAAATATAAAGCAATCGTTCCGACGGAGCTAAATTACTACAGCATAAAGAACGAAGGGGAAATTTGGATTTCGAAACAAAAAAGGGAGGGGTGCAACACGAGGACTTCCCAGGGGGTCACCCATCCTAGTACTACTCTCGCCCAAGCACGCTTAACTTCGGAGTTCTGATGGGATCCGGTGCATTAGTGCAGGTATGATCGCACCCACCATGTTCCTTTCGCTTTATTCTTTTAAACTGCCCCGTCCTGTGAAGCAGTGTGGCTTTTCTGGACCCGAATTCATTTTAAGCGTCAATTCAAGAATTTCCCCTCATCCTTTTATTTATTTACTTTTACATTTTTTTCTTGTTGATTTGCACCATTTTTTTTTCCCTCGTCGCGCAACTCTCAATTATCCTGAAATTGATCCTTCACGCTTGCGCTTATACATTTGCGCCGACAACTTTGACCGACGATCCGGGCTTCGATCCAGCCGTACCGTTCCTGACTTGTCTCGCGCCTTCAGATCCGCCTTCATGCTTCGATGAGAAGCAAAATATAAAGCAATCGTTCCGACGGAGCTAAATTACTACAGCATAAAGAACGAAGGGGAAATTTGGATTTCGAAACAAAAAAGGGAGGGGTGCAACACGAGGATTTCCCAGGGGGTCACCTAGGGGTGTCAACGGGCCGGGTCCGGGCCGGAATTCATTATTTCGGACCAGGACCCGGATGCGACCCGTTTACCCGACGGGTCTTTTATTCTGTGTTCCGGATCCGGAACCGGCGAGTCTCGGATCCGGGTCGGGTCTACCCGAACAAATTTGCCAAAATTTATAATTTCTAACAAAAAAGAGAAAAAAATATATTTGTAAACTAATTTCTAACTAATGCAAAGAAAAAACCAAATAAGAAAATAAATCAAATTGATTTTACTCAAATACATCATCCTAATCAAATTATATTGATAATATATATTTTTTATAAATTATTAAATCATTTATATCCGGATCCGGGTCTAATACGGGTCGGAATACTATATTCCGTATCCGACCCATTTTTTTGTTTGAAAAAACGGATCCGGATCCGGATAACGGAATTAAATCCCTACCCATACCCGAAAAAATTTCAGCGATCCGATCCGGATCCGGGTCTAGACCCGACCCGTTGACAGGCCTAGGGTCACCCATCCTAGTACTACTGTCGCCCAAGCACGCTTAACTTCGGAGTTCTGATGGGATCCGGTGCATTAGTGCTGGTATGATCGCACCCGCCATGTTCCTTTCGCTTTATTCTTTTAAACTGCCACGTCCTGTGAAGCAGTTTGGCTTTTCTGGACCCGAATTCATTCTAAGCGTCAATTCATGAATTTCCTCTCATCCTTTTATTTATTTACTTTTATATTTTTTTCTTGTTGCTTTGCACCTTTTTTTTCCCTCGTCGCACAACTCTCAATTATCCTGAAATTGATCCTTCACGCTTGCGCTTATGCATTTGCGCCGACAACTTTGACCGACGATCCGGGCTTCGATCCAGCCGTACCGTTCCTGACTTGTCTCGCGCCTTCAGATCCGCCTTCATGCTTCAATGAGAAGCAAAATATAAAGCAATCGTTCCGACGGAGCTAAATTACTACAGCATAAAGAACGAAGGGGAAATTTGGATTTCGAAACAAAAAAGGGAGGGGTGCAACACGAGGACTTCCCAGGGGGTCACCCATCCTAGTACTACTCTCGCCCAAGCACGCTTAACTTCGGAGTTCTGATGGGATCCGGTGCATTAGTGCTGGTATGATCGCACCCGCCATGTTCCTTTCGCTTTATTCTTTTAAACTGCCCCGTCCTGTGAAGCAGTGTGGCTTTTCTGGACCCGAATTCATTTTAAGCGTCAATTCAAGAATTTCCCCTCATCCTTTTATTTATTTACTTTTACATTTTTTTCTTGTTGATTTGCACCATTTTTTTTTCCCTCGTCGCGCAACTCTCAATTATCCTGAAATTGATCCTTCACGCTTGCGCTTATACATTTGCGCCGACAACTTTGACCGACGATCCGGGCTTCGATCCAGCCGTACCGTTCCTGACTTGTCTCGCGCCTTCAGATTCGCTTTCATGCTTCGATGAGAAGCAAAATATAAAGCAATCGTTCCGACGGAGCTAAATTACTACAGCATAAAGAACGAAGGGGAAATTTGGATTTCGAAACAAAAAAGGGAGGGGTGCAACACGAGGATTTCCCAGGGGGTCACCTAGGGGTGTCAACGGGCCGGGTCCGGGCCGGAATTCATTATTCCGGACCCGGACCCGGATCCGACCCGTTTACCCGACGGGTCTTTTATTCGGTGTTCCGGA
The DNA here is from genome assembly GCF_036785885.1 of Coffea arabica. Classification (NCBI taxonomy): domain Eukaryota; kingdom Viridiplantae; phylum Streptophyta; class Magnoliopsida; order Gentianales; family Rubiaceae; genus Coffea; species Coffea arabica. Next base: position 21,655,294 of record NC_092330.1, read on the forward strand.
TCCGGACCCGGCGAGTCTCGGATCCGGGTCGGGTCTACCCGAACAAATTTGCCAAAATTTATAATTTCTAACAAAAAAGAGAAAAAGATATATTTGTAAACTAATTTCTAGCTAATGCAAAGAAAAAACCAAATAAGAAAATAAATCAAATTGATTTTACTCAAATACATCATCCTAATCAAATTATATTGATAATATATATTTTTTATAAATTATCAAATCATTTATATCCGGATCCGGGTCTAGTACGGGTCGGAATACTATATTCCGTATCCGACCCGTTTTTTTGTTTGAAAAAACGGATCCGGATCCGGATAACGGAATTAAATCCCTACCCATACCCGCAAAAATTTCAGGGATCCGATCCGGATCCGGGTGTAGACCCGACCCGTTGACCGGCCTAGGGTCACCCATCCTAGTACTACTGTCGCCCAAGCACGCTTAACTTCGAAGTTCTGATGGGATCCGGTGCACTAGTGCTGGTATGATCGCACCCGCCATGTTCCTTTCGCTTTATTCTTTTAAACTGCCACGTCCTGTGAAGCAGTTTGGCTTTTCTGGACCCGAATTCATTCTAAGCGTCAATTCATGAATTTCCTCTCATCCTTTTATTTATTTACTTTTATATTTTTTTCTTGTTGCTTTGCACCTTTTTTTTCCCTCGTCGCACAACTCTCAATTATCCTGAAATTGATCCTTCACGCTTGCGCTTATGCATTTTCGCCGACAACTTTGACCGACGATCCGGGTTTCGATCCAGCCGTACCGTTCCTGACTTGTCTCGCGCCTTCAGATCCGCCTTCATGCTTCGATGAGAAGCAAAATATAAAGCAATCGTTCCGACGGAGCTAAATTACTACAGCATAAAGAACGAAGGGGAAATTTGGATTTCGAAACAAAAAAGGGAGGGGTGCAACACGAGGATTTCCCAGGGGGTCACCTAGGGGTGTCAACGGGCCGGGTCCGGGCCGGAATTCATTATTCCGGACCCGGACCCGGATCCGTCCCGTTTACCCGACGGGTCTTTTATTCGGTGTTCCGGATCCGGACCCGGCGAGTCTCGGATCCGGGTCGGGTCTACCCGAACAAATTTGCCAAAATTTATAATTTCTAACAAAAAAGAGAAAAAGATATATTTGTAAACTAATTTCTAGCTAATGCAAAGAAAAAACCAAATAAGAAAATAAATCAAATTGATTTTACTCAAATACATTATCCTAATCAAATTATATTGATAATATATATTTTTTATAAATTATTAAATCATTTATATCCGGATCCGGGTCTAGTACGGGTCGGAATACAATATTCCGTATCCGACCCGTTTTTTTGTTTGAAAAAACGGATCCGGATCCGGATAACGGAATTAAATCCCTACCCATACCCGCAAAAATTTCAGGGATCCGATCCGGATCCGGGTGTAGACCCGACCCGTTGACCGGCCTAGGGTCACCCATCCTAGTACTACTGTCGCCCAAGCACGCTTAACTTCGAAGTTCTGATGGGATCCGGTGCATTAGTGCTGGTATGATCGCACCCGCCATGTTCCTTTCGCTTTATTCTTTTAAACTGCCACGTCCTGTGAAGAAGTTTGGCTTTTCTGGACCCGAATTCATTCTAAGCGTCAATTCATGAATTTCCTCTCATCCTTTTATTTATTTACTTTTATATTTTTTTCTTGTTGCTTTGCACCTTTTTTTTCCCTCGTCGCACAACTCTCAATTATCCTGAAATTGATCCTTCACGCTTGCGCTTATACATTTGCGCCGACAACTTTGACCGACGATCCGGGCTTCGATCCAGCCGTACCGTTCCTGACTTGTCTCGCGCCTTCAGATCCGCCTTCATGCTTCGATGAGAAGCAAAATATAAAGCAATCGTTCCGACGGAGCTAAATTACTACAGCATAAAGAACGAAGGGGAAATTTGGATTTCGAAACAAAAAAGGGAGGGGTGCAACACGAGGACTTCCCAGGGGGTCACCCATCCTAGTACTACTCTCGCCCAAGCACGCTTAACTTCGGAGTTCTGATGGGATCCGGTGCATTAGTGCTGGTATGATCGCACCCGCCATGTTCCTTTCGTTTTATTCTTTTAAACTGCCCCGTCCTGTGAAGCAGTGTGGATTTTCTGGACCCGAATTCATTTTAAGCGTCAATTCAAGAATTTCCCCTCATCCTTTTATTTATTTACTTTTACATTTTTTTCTTGTTGATTTGCACCATTTTTTTTTCCCTCGTCGCGCAACTCTCAATTATCCTGAAATTGATCCTTCACGCTTGCGCTTATACATTTGCGCCGACAACTTTGACCGACGATCCGGGTTTCGATCCAGCCGTACCGTTCCTGACTTGTCTCGCGCCTTCAGATCCGCCTTCATGCTTCGATGAGAAGCAAAATATAAAGCAATCGTTCCGACGGAGCTAAATTACTACAGCATAAAGAACGAAGGGGAAATTTGGATTTCGAAACAAAAAAGGAAGGGGTGCAACACGAGGATTTCCCAGGGGGTCACCTAGGGGTGTCAACGGGCCGGGTCCGGGCCGGAATTCATTATTCCGGACCCGGACCCGGATCCGACCCGTTTACCCGACGGGTCTTTTATTCGGTGTTCCGGATCCGGACCCGACGAGTCTCGGATCCGGGTCGGGTCTACCCGAACAAATTTGCCAAAATTTATAATTTCTAACAAAAAAGAGAAAGAGATATATTTGTAAACTAATTTCTAGCTAATGCAAAGAAAAAACCAAATAAGAAAATAAATCAAATTGATTTTACTCAAATACATCATCCTAATCAAATTATATTGATAATATATATTTTTTATAAATTATTAAATCATTTATATCCGGATCCGGGTCTAGTACGGGTCGGAATACTATATTCCGTATCCGACCCGTTTTTTTGTTTGAAAAAACGGATCCGGATCCGGATTACGGAATTAAATCCCTACCCATACCCGCAAAAATTTCAGGGATCCGATCCGGATCCGGGTGTAGACCCGACCCGTTGACCGGCCTAGGGTCACCCATCCTAGTACTACTGTCGCCCAAGCACGCTTAACTTCGAAGTTCTGATGGGATCCGGTGCATTAGTGCTGGTATGATCGCACCCGCCATGTTCCTTTCGCTTTATTCTTTTAAACTGCCCCGTCCTGTGAAGCAGTGTGGCTTTTCTGGACCCGAATTCATTTTAAGCGTCAATTCAAGAATTTCCCCTCATCCTTTTATTTATTTACTTTTACATTTTTTTCTTGTTGATTTGCACCATTTTTTTTTCCCTCGTCGCGCAACTCTCAATTATCCTGAAATTGATCCTTCACGCTTGCGCTTATACATTTGCGCCGACAACTTTGACCGACGAACCGGGCTTCGATCCAGCCGTACCGTTCCTGACTTGTCTCGCGCCTTCAGATCCGCCTTCATGCTTCGATGAGAAGCAAAATATAAAGCAATCGTTCCGACGGAGCTAAATTACTACAGCATAAAGAACGAAGGGAAAATTTGGATTTCGAAACAAAAAAGGGAGGGGTGCAACACGAGGATTTCCCAGGGGGTCACCCATCCTAGTACTACTCTCGCCCAAGCACGCTTAACTTCGGAGTTCTGATGGGATCCGGTGCATTAGCGCTGGTATGATCGCACCCACCATGTTCCTTTCGCTTTATTCTTTTAAACTGCCCCGTCCTGTGAAGCAGTGTGGCTTTTCTGGACCCGAATTCATTTTAAGCGTCAATTCAAGAATTTCCCCTCATCCTTTTATTTATTTACTTTTACATTTTTTTCTTGTTGATTTGCACCATTTTTTTTCCCTCGTCGCGCAACTCTCAATTATCCTGAAATTGATCCTTCACGCTTGCGCTTGTACATTTGCGCCGACAACTTTGACCGACGATCCGGGCTTCGATCCAGCCGTACCGTTCCTGACTTGTCTCGCGCCTTCAGATCCGCCTTCATGCTTCGATGAGAAGCAAAATATAAAGCAATCGTTCCGACGGAGCTAAATTACTACAGCATAAAGAACGAAGGGGAAATTTGGATTTCGAAACAAAAAAGGGAGGGGTGCAACACGAGGATTTCCCAGGGGGTCACCTAGTGGTGTCAACGGGCCGGGTCCGGGCCGGAATTCATTATTCCGGACCCGGATCCGACCCGTTAACCCGACGGGTCTTTTATTCGGTGTTCCGGATCCGGACCTGGCGAGTCTCGGATTCGGGTCGGGTCTACCCGAACAAATTTGCCAAAATTTATAATTTCTAACAAAAAAGAGAAAAAGATATATTTGTAAACTAATTTCTAACTAATGCAAAGAAAAAACCAAATAAGAAAATAAATCAAATTGATTTTACTCAAATACATCATCCTAATCAAATTATATTGATAATATATATTTTTTATAAATTATTAAATCATTTATATCCGGATCCGGGTCTAATACGGGTCGGAATACTATATTCCGTATCCGACCCGTTTTTTTGTTTTGAAAAAATGGATCCGGATCCGGATAACGGAATTAAATCCCTACCCATACCCGCAAAAATTTCAGGGATCCGATCCGGATCCGGGTCTAGACCCGACCCGTTGACCGGCCTAGGGTCACCCATCCTAGTACTACTGTCGCCCAAGCACGCTTAACTTCGGAGTTCTGATGGGATCCGGTGCATTAGTGCTGGTATGATCGCACCCGCCATGTTCCTTTCGCTTTATTCTTTTAAACTGCCACGTCCTGTGAAGCAGTTTGGCTTTTCTGGACCCGAATTCATTCTAAGCGTCAATTCATGAATTTCCTCTCATCCTTTTATTTATTTACTTTTATATTTTTTTCTTGTTGCTTTGTACCTTTTTTTTCCCTCGTCGCACAACTCTCAATTATCCTGAAAGTGATCCTTCACGCTTGCGCTTATACATTTGCGCCGACAACCTTGACCGACGATCCGGGCTTCGATCCAGCCGTACCGTTCCTGACTTGTCTCGCGCCTTCAGATCCGCCTTGATGCTTCGATAAGAAGCAAAATATAAAGCAATCGTTCCGACGGAGCTAAATTACTACAGCATAAAGAACGAAGGGGAAATTTGGATTTCGAAACAAAAAAGGGAGGGGTGCAACACGAGGACTTCCCAGGGGGTCACCCATCCTAGTACTACTCTCGCCCAAGCACGCTTAACTTCGGAGTTCTGATGGGATCCGGTGCATTAGTGCAGGTATGATCGCACCCACCATGTTCCTTTCGCTTTATTCTTTTAAACTGCCCCGTCCTGTGAAGCAGTGTGGCTTTTCTGGACCCGAATTCATTTTAAGCGTCAATTCAAGAATTTCCCCTCATCCTTTTATTTATTTACTTTTACATTTTTTTCTTGTTGATTTGCACCATTTTTTTTTCCCTCGTCGCGCAACTCTCAATTATCCTGAAATTGATCCTTCACGCTTGCGCTTATACATTTGCGCCGACAACTTTGACCGACGATCCGGGCTTCGATCCAGCCGTACCGTTCCTGACTTGTCTCGCGCCTTCAGATCCGCCTTCATGCTTCGATGAGAAGCAAAATATAAAGCAATCGTTCCGACGGAGCTAAATTACTACAGCATAAAGAACGAAGGGGAAATTTGGATTTCGAAACAAAAAAGGGAGGGGTGCAACACGAGGATTTCCCAGGGGGTCACCTAGGGGTGTCAACGGGCCGGGTCCGGGCCGGAATTCATTATTCCGGACCAGGACCCGGATGCGACCCGTTTACCCGACGGGTCTTTTATTCTGTGTTCCGGATCCGGACCCGGCGAGTCTCGGATCCGGGTCGGGTCTACCCGAACAAATTTGCCAAAATTTATAATTTCTAACAAAAAAGAGAAAAAAATATATTTGTAAACTAATTTCTAACTAATGCAAAGAAAAAACCAAATAAGAAAATAAATCAAATTGATTTTACTCAAATACATCATCCTAATCAAATTATATTGATAATATATATTTTTTATAAATTATTAAATCATTTATATCCGGATCCGGGTCTAATACGGGTCGGAATACTATATTCCGTATCCGACCCGTTTTTTTGTTTGAAAAAACGGATCCGGATCCGGATTACGGAATTAAATCCCTACCCATACCCGCAAAAATTTCAGGGATCCGATCCGGATCCGGGTGTAGACCCGACCCGTTGACCGGCCTAGGGTCACCCATCCTAGTACTACTGTCGCCCAAGCACGCTTAACTTCGAAGTTCTGATGGGATCCGGTGCATTAGTGCTGGTATGATCGCACCCGCCATGTTCCTTTCGCTTTATTCTTTTAAACTGCCCCGTCCTGTGAAGCAGTGTGGCTTTTCTGGACCCGAATTCATTTTAAGCGTCAATTCAAGAATTTCCCCTCATCCTTTTATTTATTTACTTTTACATTTTTTTCTTGTTGATTTGCACCATTTTTTTTTCCCTCGTCGCGCAACTCTCAATTATCCTGAAATTGATCCTTCACGCTTGCGCTTATACATTTGCGCCGACAACTTTGACCGACGAACCGGGCTTCGATCCAGCCGTACCGTTCCTGACTTGTCTCGCGCCTTCAGATCCGCCTTCATGCTTCGATGAGAAGCAAAATATAAAGCAATCGTTCCGACGGAGCTAAATTACTACAGCATAAAGAACGAAGGGAAAATTTGGATTTCGAAACAAAAAAGGGAGGGGTGCAACACGAGGATTTCCCAGGGGGTCACCTAGGGGTGTCAACGGGCCGGGTCCGGGCCGGAATTCATTATTCCGGACCCGGACCCGGAGCCGACCCGTTTACCCGACGGGTCTTTTATTCGGTGTTCCGGATCCGGACCCGGCGAGTCTCGGATCCGGGTCGGGTCTACCCGAACAAATTTGCCAAAATTTATAATTTCTAACAAAAAAGAGAAAAAGATATATTTGTAAACTAATTTCTAGCTAATGCAAAGAAAAAACCAAATAAGAAAATAAATCAAATTGATTTTACTCAAATACATCATCCTAATCAAATTATATTGATAATATATATTTTTTATAAATTATCAAATCATTTATATCCGGATCCGGGTCTAGTACGGGTCGGAATACTATATTCCGTATCCGACCCGTTTTTTTGTTTGAAAAAACGGATCCGGATCCGGATAACGGAATTAAATCCCTACCCATACCCGCAAAAATTTCAGGGATCCGATCCGGATCCGGGTGTAGACCCGACCCGTTGACCGGCCTAGGGTCACCCATCCTAGTACTACTGTCGCCCAAGCACGCTTAACTTCGAAGTTCTGATGGGATCCGGTGCACTAGTGCTGGTATGATCGCACCCGCCATGTTCCTTTCGCTTTATTCTTTTAAACTGCCACGTCCTGTGAAGCAGTTTGGCTTTTCTGGACCCGAATTCATTCTAAGCGTCAATTCATGAATTTCCTCTCATCCTTTTATTTATTTACTTTTATATTTTTTTCTTGTTGCTTTGCACCTTTTTTTTCCCTCGTCGCCCAACTCTCAATTATCCTGAAATTGATCCTTCACGCTTGCGCTTATGCATTTGCGCCGACAACTTTGACCGACGATCCGGGTTTCGATCCAGCCGTACCGTTCCTGACTTGTCTCGCGCCTTCAGATCCGCCTTCATGCTTCGATGAGAAGCAAAATATAAAGCAATCGTTCCGACGGAGCTAAATTACTACAGCATAAAGAACGAAGGGGAAATTTGGATTTCGAAACAAAAAAGGGAGGGGTGCAACACGAGGATTTCCCAGGGGGTCACCTAGGGGTGTCAACGGGCCGGGTCCGGGCCGGAATTCATTATTCCGGACCCGGACCCGGATCCGTCCCGTTTACCCGACGGGTCTTTTATTCGGTGTTCCGGATCCGGACCCGGCGAGTCTCGGATCCGGGTCGGGTCTACCCGAACAAATTTGCCAAAATTTATAATTTCTAACAAAAAAGAGAAAAAGATATATTTGTAAACTAATTTCTAGCTAATGCAAAGAAAAAACCAAATAAGAAAATAAATCAAATTGATTTTACTCAAATACATTATCCTAATCAAATTATATTGATAATATATATTTTTTATAAATTATTAAATCATTTATATCCGGATCCGGGTCTAGTACGGGTCGGAATACAATATTCCGTATCCGACCCGTTTTTTTGTTTGAAAAAACGGATCCGGATCCGGATAACGGAATTAAATCCCTACCCATACCCGCAAAAATTTCAGGGATCCGATCCGGATCCGGGTGTAGACCCGACCCGTTGACCGGCCTAGGGTCACCCATCCTAGTACTACTGTCGCCCAAGCACGCTTAACTTCGAAGTTCTGATGGGATCCGGTGCATTAGTGCTGGTATGATCGCACCCGCCATGTTCCTTTCGCTTTATTCTTTTAAACTGCCACGTCCTGTGAAGAAGTTTGGCTTTTCTGGACCCGAATTCATTCTAAGCGTCAATTCATGAATTTCCTCTCATCCTTTTATTTATTTACTTTTATATTTTTTTCTTGTTGCTTTGCACCTTTTTTTTCCCTCGTCGCACAACTCTCAATTATCCTGAAATTGATCCTTCACGCTTGCGCTTATACATTTGCGCCGACAACTTTGACCGACGATCCGGGCTTCGATCCAGCCGTACCGTTCCTGACTTGTCTCGCGCCTTCAGATCCGCCTTCATGCTTCGATGAGAAGCAAAATATAAAGCAATCGTTCCGACGGAGCTAAATTACTACAGCATAAAGAACGAAGGGGAAATTTGGATTTCGAAACAAAAAAGGGAGGGGTGCAACACGAGGACTTCCCAGGGGGTCACCCATCCTAGTACTACTCTCGCCCAAGCACGCTTAACTTCGGAGTTCTGATGGGATCCGGTGCATTAGTGCTGGTATGATCACACCCGCCATGTTCCTTTCGTTTTATTCTTTTAAACTGCCCCGTCCTGTGAAGCAGTGTGGATTTTCTGGACCCGAATTCATTTTAAGCGTCAATTCAAGAATTTCCCCTCATCCTTTTATTTATTTACTTTTACATTTTTTTCTTGTTGATTTGCACCATTTTTTTTTCCCTCGTCGCGCAACTCTCAATTATCCTGAAATTGATCCTTCACGCTTGCGCTTATACATTTGCGCCGACAACTTTGACCGACGATCCGGGTTTCGATCCAGCCGTACCGTTCCTGACTTGTCTCGCGCCTTCAGATCCGCCTTCATGCTTCGATGAGAAGCAAAATATAAAGCAATCGTTCCGACGGAGCTAAATTACTACAGCATAAAGAACGAAGGGGAAATTTGGATTTCGAAACAAAAAAGGAAGGGGTGCAACACGAGGATTTCCCAGGGGGTCACCTAGGGGTGTCAACGGGCCGGGTCCGGGCCGAAATTCATTATTCCGGACCCGGACCCGGATCCGACCCGTTTACCCGACGGGTCTTTTATTCGGTGTTCCGGATCCGGACCCGACGAGTCTCGGATCCGGGTCGGGTCTACCCGAACAAATTTGCCAAAATTTATAATTTCTAACAAAAAAGAGAAAGAGATATATTTGTAAACTAATTTCTAGCTAATGCAAAGAAAAAACCAAATAAGAAAATAAATCAAATTGATTTTACTCAAATACATCATCCTAATCAAATTATATTGATAATATATATTTTTTATAAATTATTAAATCATTTATATCCGGATCCGGGTCTAGTACGGGTCGGAATACTATATTCCGTATCCGACCCGTTTTTTTGTTTGAAAAAACGGATCCGGATCCGGATTACGGAATTAAATCCCTACCCATACCCGCAAAAATTTCAGGGATCCGATCCGGATCCGGGTGTAGACCCGACCCGTTGACCGGCCTAGGGTCACCCATCCTAGTACTACTGTCGCCCAAGCACGCTTAACTTCGAAGTTCTGATGGGATCCGGTGCATTAGTGCTGGTATGATCGCACCCGCCATGTTCCTTTCGCTTTATTCTTTTAAACTGCCCCGTCCTGTGAAGCAGTGTGGCTTTTCTGGACCCGAATTCATTTTAAGCGTCAATTCAAGAATTTCCCCTCATCCTTTTATTTATTTACTTTTACATTTTTTTCTTGTTGATTTGCACCATTTTTTTTTCCCTCGTCGCGCAACTCTCAATTATCCTGAAATTGATCCTTCACGCTTGCGCTTATACATTTGCGCCGACAACTTTGACCGACGAACCGGGCTTCGATCCAGCCGTACCGTTCCTGACTTGTCTCGCGCCTTCAGATCCGCCTTCATGCTTCGATGAGAAGCAAAATATAAAGCAATCGTTCCGACGGAGCTAAATTACTACAGCATAAAGAACGAAGGGGAAATTTAGATTTCGAAACAAAAAAGGGAGGGGTGCAACACTAGGATTTCCCAGGGGGTCACCTAGGGGTGTCAACGGGCCGGGTCCGGGCCGGAATTCATTATTCCGGACCCGGACCCGGATCCGACCCGTTTACCCGACGGGTCTTTTATTCGGTGTTCCGGATCCGGACCCGGCGAGTCTCGGATCCGGGTCGGGTCTACCCGAACAAATTTGCCAAAATTTATAATTTCTAACAAAAAAGAGAAAAAGATATATTTGTAAACTAATTTCTAACTAATGCAAAGAAAAAACCAAATAAGAAAATAAATCAAATTGATTTTACTCAAATACATCATCCTAATCAAATTATATTGATAATATATATTTTTTATAAATTATTAAATCATTTATATCCGGATCCGAGTCTAATACGGGTCGGAATACTATATTCCGTATCCGACCCGTTTTTTTGTTTTGAAAAAATGGATCCGGATCCGGATAACGGAATTAAATCCCTACCCATACCCGCAAAAATTTCAGGGATCCGATCCGGATCCGGGTGTAGACCCGACCCGTTGACCGGCCTAGGGTCACCCATCCTAGTACTACTGTCGCCCAAGCACGCTTAACTTCGGAGTTCTGATGGGATCCGGTGCATTAGTGCTGGTATGATCGCACCCGCCATGTTCCTTTCGCTTTATTCTTTTAAACTGCCACGTCCTGTGAAGCAGTTTGGCTTTTCTGGACCCGAATTCATTCTAAGCGTCAATTCATGAATTTCCTCTCATCCTTTTATTTATTTACTTTTATATTTTTTTCTTGTTGCTTTGCACCTTTTTTTTCCCTCGTCGCGCAACTCTCAATTATCCTGAAATTGATCCTTCACGCTTGCGCTTATACATTTGCGCCGACAACTTTGACCGACGAACCGGGCTTCGATCCAGCCGTACCGTTCCTGACTTGTCTCGCGCCTTCAGATCCGCCTTCATGCTTCGATGAGAAGCAAAATATAAAGCAATCGTTCCGACGGAGCTAAATTACTACAGCATAAAGAACGAAGGGAAAATTTGGATTTCGAAACAAAAAAGGGAGGGGTGCAACACGAGGATTTCCCAGGGGGTCACCTAGGGGTGTCAACGGGCCGGGTCCGGGCCGGAATTCATTATTCCGGACCCGGACCCGGAGCCGACCCGTTTACCCGACGGGTCTTTTATTCGGTGTTCCGGATCCGGACCCGGCGAGTCTCGGATCCGGGTCGGGTCTACCCGAACAAATTTGCCAAAATTTATAATTTCTAACAAAAAAGAGAAAAAGATATATTTGTAAACAAATTTCTAGCTAATGCAAAGAAAAAACCAAATAAGAAAATAAATCAAATTGATTTTACTCAAATACATCATGCTAATCAAATTATATTGATAATATATATTTTTTATAAATTATTAAATCATTTATATCCGGATCCGGGTCTAATACGGGTCGGAATACTATATTCCGTATCCGACCCGTTTTTTTGTTTGAAAAAACGGATCCGGATCCGGATAACGGAATTAAATCCCTACCCATACCCGCAAAAATTTCAGGGATCCGATCCGGATCCGGGTGTAGACCCGACCCGTTGACCGGCCTAGGGTCACCCATCCTAGTACTACTGTCGCCCAAGCACGCTTAACTTCGAAGTTCTGATGGGATCCGGTGCATTAGTGCTGGTATGATCACACCCGCCATGTTCCTTTCGCTTTATTCTTTTAAACTGCCACGTCCTGTGAAGCAGTTTGGCTTTTCTGGACCCGAATTCATTCTAAGCGTCAATTCATGAATTTCCTCTCATCCTTTTATTTATTTATTTTTATATTTTTTTCTTGTTGCTTTGCACCTTTTTTTTCCCTCGTCGCACAACTCTCAATTATCCTGAAATTGATCCTTCACGCTTGCGCTTATGCATTTGCGCCGACAACATTGACCGACGATCCGGGCTTCGATTCAGCCGTACCGTTCCTGACTTGTCTCGCGCCTTCAGATCCGCCTTCATGCTTCGATGAGAAGCAAAATATAAAACAATCGTTCCGACGGAGCTAAATTACTACAGCATAAAGAACGAAGGGAAAATTTGGATTTCGAAACAAAAAAGGGAGGGGTGCAACACGAGGATTTCCCAGGGGGTCACCTAGGGGTGTCAACGGGCCGGGTCCGGGCCGGAATTCTTTATTCCGGACCCGGACTCGGATCCGACCCGTTTACCCGACGGGTCTTTTATTCGGTGTTCCGGATCCGGACCCGGCGAGTCTCGGATCCGGGTCGGGTCTACCCGAACAAATTTGCCAAAATTTATAATTTCTAACAAAAAAGAGAAAAATATATATTTGTAAACTAATTTCTAGCTAATGCAAAGAAAAAACCAAATAAGAAAATAAATCAAATTGATTTTACTCAAATACATCATCCTAATCAAATTATATTGATAATATATATTTTTTATAAATTATTAAATCATTTATATCCGGATCCGGGTCTAGTACGGGTCGGAATACTATATTCCGTATCCGACCCGTTTTTTTGTTTGAAAAAACGGATCCGGATCCGGATTACGGAATTAAATCCCTACCCATACCCGCAAAAATTTCAGGGATCCGATCCGGATCCGGGTGTAGACCCGACCCGTTGACCGGCCTAGGGTCACCCATCCTAGTACTACTGTCGCCCAAGCACGCTTAACTTCGAAGTTCTGATGGGATCCGGTGCATTAGTGCTGGTATGATCGCACCCGCCATGTTCCTTTCGCTTTATTCTTTTAAACTGTCACGTCCTGTGAAGCAGTTTGGCTTTTCTGGACCCGAATTCATTCTAAGCGTCAATTCATGAATTTCCTCTCATCCTTTTATTTATTTACTTTTATATTTTTTTCTTGTTGCTTTGCACCTTTTTTTTCCCTCGTCGCACAACTCTCAATTATCCTGAAATTGATCCTTCACGCTTGCGCTTATACATTTGCGCCGACAACTTTGACCGACGATCCGGGCTTCGATCCAGCCGTACCGTTCCTGACTTGTCTCGCGCCTTCAGATCCGCCTTCATGCTTCGATGAGAAGCAAAATATAAAGCAATCGTTCCGACGGAGCTAAATTACTACAGCATAAAGAACGAAGGGGAAATTTGGATTTCGAAACAAAAAAGGGAGGGGTGCAACACGAGGACTTCCCAGGGGGTCACCCATCCTAGTACTACTGTCGCCCAAGCACGCTTAACTTCGGAGTTCTGATGGGATCCGGTGCATTAGTGCTGGTATGATCGCACCCGCCATGTTCCTTTCGCTTTATTCTTTTAAACTGCCCCGTCCTGTGAAGCAGTGTGGCTTTTCTGGACCCGAATTCATTTTAAGCGTCAATTCAAGAATTTCCCCTCATCCTTTTATTTATTTACTTTTACATTTTTTTCTTGTTGATTTGCACCATTTTTTTTTTCCCTCGTCGCGCAACTCTCAATTATCCTGAAATTGATCCTTCACGCTTGCGCTTGTACATTTGCGCCGACAACTTTGACCGACGATCCGGGCTTCGATCCAGCCGTACCGTTCCTGACTTGTCTCGCGCCTTCAGATCCGCCTTCATGCTTCGATGAGAAGCAAAATATAAAGCAATCGTTCCGACGGAGCTAAATTACTACAGCATAAAGAACGAAGGGGAAATTTGGATTTCGAAACAAAAAAGGGAGGGGTGCAACACGAGGATTTCCCAGGGGGTCACCTAGGGGTGTCAACGGGCCGGGTCCGGGCCGGAATTCATTATTCCGGACCCGGATCCGACCCGTTAACCCGACGGGTCTTTTATTCGGTGTTCCGGATCCGGACCTGGCGAGTCTCGGATTCGGGTCGGGTCTACCCGAACAAATTTGCCAAAATTTATAATTTCTAACAAAAAAGAGAAAAAGATATATTTGTAAACTAATTTCTAACTAATGCAAAGAAAAAACCAAATAAGAAAATAAATCAAATTGATTTTACTCAAATACATCATCCTAATCAAATTATATTGATAATATATATTTTTTATAAATTATTAAATCATTTATATCCGGATCCGGGTCTAATACGGGTCGGAATACTATATTCCGTATCCGACCCGTTTTTTTGTTTTGAAAAAATGGATCCGGATCCGGATAACGGAATTAAATCCCTACCCATACCCGCAAAAATTTCAGGGATCCGATCCGGATCCGGGTCTAGACCCGACCCGTTGACCGGCCTAGGGTCACCCATCCTAGTACTACTGTCGCCCAAGCACGCTTAACTTCGGAGTTCTGATGGGATCCGGTGCATTAGTGCTGGTATGATCGCACCCGCCATGTTCCTTTCGCTTTATTCTTTTAAACTGCCACGTCCTGTGAAGCAGTTTGGCTTTTCTGGACCCGAATTCATTCTAAGCGTCAATTCATGAATTTCCTCTCATCCTTTTATTTATTTACTTTTATATTTTTTTCTTGTTGCTTTGCACCTTTTTTTTCCCTCGTCGCACAACTCTCAATTATCCTGAAAGTGATCCTTCACGCTTGCGCTTATACATTTGCGCCGACAACCTTGACCGACGATCCGGGCTTCGATCCAGCCGTACCGTTCCTGACTTGTCTCGCGCCTTCAGATCCGCCTTCATGCTTCGATAAGAAGCAAAATATAAAGCAATCGTTCCGACGGAGCTAAATTACTACAGCATAAAGAACGAAGGGGAAATTTGGATTTCGAAACAAAAAAGGGAGGGGTGCAACACGAGGACTTCCCAGGGGGTCACCCATCCTAGTACTACTCTCGCCCAAGCACGCTTAACTTCGGAGTTCTGATGGGATCCGGTGCATTAGTGCAGGTATGATCGCACCCACCATGTTCCTTTCGCTTTATTCTTTTAAACTGCCCCGTCCTGTGAAGCAGTGTGGCTTTTCTGGACCCGAATTCATTTTAAGCGTCAATTCAAGAATTTCCCCTCATCCTTTTATTTATTTACTTTTACTTTTTTTTCTTGTTGATTTGCACCATTTTTTTTTCCCTCGTCGCGCAACTCTCAATTATCCTGAAATTGATCCTTCACGCTTGCGCTTATACATTTGCGCCGACAACTTTGACCGACGATCCGGGCTTCGATCCAGCCGTACCGTTCCTGACTTGTCTCGCGCCTTCAGATTCGCCTTCATGCTTCGATGAGAAGCAAAATATAAAGCAATCGTTCCGACGGAGCTAAATTACTACAGCATAAAGAACGAAGGGGAAATTTAGATTTCGAAACAAAAAAGGGAGGGGTGCAACACTAGGATTTCCCAGGGGGTCACCTAGGGGTGTCAACGGGCCGGGTCCGGGCCGGAATTCATTATTCCGGACCCGGACCCGGATCCGACCCGTTTACCCGACGGGTCTTTTATTCGGTGTTCCGGATCCGGACCCGGCGAGTCTCGGATCCGGGTCGGGTCTACCCGAACAAATTTGCCAAAATTTATAATTTCTAACAAAAAAGAGAAAAAGATATATTTGTAAACTAATTTCTAACTAATGCAAAGAAAAAACCAAATAAGAAAATAAATCAAATTGATTTTACTCAAATACATCATCCTAATCAAATTATATTGATAATATATATTTTTTATAAATTATTAAATCATTTATATCCGGATCCGAGTCTAATACGGGTCGGAATACTATATTCCGTATCCGACCCGTTTTTTTGTTTTGAAAAAATGGATCCGGATCCGGATAACGGAATTAAATCCCTACCCATACCCGCAAAAATTTCAGGGATCTGATCCGGATCCGGGTCTAGACCCGACCCGTTGACCGGCCTAGGGTCACCCATCCTAGTACTACTGTCGCCCAAGCACGCTTAACTTCGGAGTTCTGATGGGATCCGGTGCATTAGTGCTGGTATGATCGCACCCGCCATGTTCCTTTCGCTTTATTCTTTTAAACTGCCCCGTCCTGTGAAGCAGTGTGGCTTTTCTGGACCCGAATTCATTTTAAGCGTCAATTCAAGAATTTCCCCTCATCCTTTTATTTATTTACTTTTACATTTTTTTCTTGTTGATTTGCACCATTTTTTTTTCCCTCGTCGCGCAACTCTCAATTATCCTGAAATTGATCCTTCACGCTTGCGCTTATACATTTGCGCCGACAACTTTGACCGACGAACCGGGCTTCGATCCAGCCGTACCGTTCCTGACTTGTCTCGCGCCTTCAGATCCGCCTTCATGCTTCGATGAGAAGCAAAATATAAAGCAATCGTTCCGACGGAGCTAAATTACTACAGCATAAAGAACGAAGGGAAAATTTGGATTTCGAAACAAAAAAGGGAGGGGTGCAACACGAGGATTTCCCAGGGGGTCACCTAGGGGTGTCAACGGGCCGGGTCCGGGCCGGAATTCATTATTCCGGACCCGGACCCGGAGCCGACCCGTTTACCCGACGGGTCTTTTATTCGGTGTTCCGGATCCGGACCCGGCGAGTCTCGGATCCGGGTCGGGTCTACCCGAACAAATTTGCCAAAATTTATAATTTCTAACAAAAAAGAGAAAAAGATATATTTGTAAACAAATTTCTAGCTAATGCAAAGAAAAAACCAAATAAGAAAATAAATCAAATTGATTTTACTCAAATACATCATGCTAATCAAATTATATTGATAATATATATTTTTTATAAATTATTAAATCATTTATATCCGGATCCGGGTCTAATACGGGTCGGAATACTATATTCCGTATCCGACCCGTTTTTTTGTTTGAAAAAACGGATCCGGATCCGGATAACGGAATTAAATCCCTACCCATACCCGCAAAAATTTCAGGGATCCGATCCGGATCCGGGTGTAGACCCGACCCGTTGACCGGCCTAGGGTCACCCATCCTAGTACTACTGTCGCCCAAGCACGCTTAACTTCGAAGTTCTGATGGGATCCGGTGCATTAGTGCTGGTATGATCACACCCGCCATGTTCCTTTCGCTTTATTCTTTTAAACTGCCACGTCCTGTGAAGCAGTTTGGCTTTTCTGGACCCGAATTCATTCTAAGCGTCAATTCATGAATTTCCTCTCATCCTTTTATTTATTTATTTTTATATTTTTTTCTTGTTGCTTTGCACCTTTTTTTTCCCTCGTCGCACAACTCTCAATTATCCTGAAATTGATCCTTCACGCTTGCGCTTATGCATTTGCGCCGACAACATTGACCGACGATCCGGGCTTCGATTCAGCCGTACCGTTCCTGACTTGTCTCGCGCCTTCAGATCCGCCTTCATGCTTCGATGAGAAGCAAAATATAAAACAATCGTTCCGACGGAGCTAAATTACTACAGCATAAAGAACGAAGGGAAAATTTGGATTTCGAAACAAAAAAGGGAGGGGTGCAACACGAGGATTTCCCAGGGGGTCACCTAGGGGTGTCAACGGGCCGGGTCCGGGCCGGAATTCTTTATTCCGGACCCGGACTCGGATCCGACCCGTTTACCCGACGGGTCTTTTATTCGGTGTTCCGGATCCGGACCCGGCGAGTCTCGGATCCGGGTCGGGTCTACCCGAACAAATTTGCCAAAATTTATAATTTCTAACAAAAAAGAGAAAAAGATATATTTGTAAACTAATTTCTAGCTAATGCAAAGAAAAAACCAAATAAGAAAATAAATCAAATTGATTTTACTCAAATACATCATCCTAATCAAATTATATTGATAATATATATTTTTTATAAATTATTAAATCATTTATATCCGGATCCGGGTCTAGTACGGGTCGGAATACTATATTCCGTATCCGACCCGTTTTTTTGTTTGAAAAAACGGATCCGGATCCGGATTACGGAATTAAATCCCTACCCATACCCGCAAAAATTTCAGGGATCCGATCCGGATCCGGGTGTAGACCCGACCCGTTGACCGGCCTAGGGTCACCCATCCTAGTACTACTGTCGCCCAAGCACGCTTAACTTCGAAGTTCTGATGGGATCCGGTGCATTAGTGCTGGTATGATCGCACCCGCCATGTTCCTTTCGCTTTATTCTTTTAAACTGTCACGTCCTGTGAAGCAGTTTGGCTTTTCTGGACCCGAATTCATTCTAAGCGTCAATTCATGAATTTCCTCTCATCCTTTTATTTATTTACTTTTATATTTTTTTCTTGTTGCTTTGCACCTTTTTTTTCCCTCGTCGCACAACTCTCAATTATCCTGAAATTGATCCTTCACGCTTGCGCTTATACATTTGCGCCGACAACTTTGACCGACGATCCGGGCTTCGATCCAGCCGTACCGTTCCTGACTTGTCTCGCGCCTTCAGATCCGCCTTCATGCTTCGATGAGAAGCAAAATATAAAGCAATCGTTCCGACGGAGCTAAATTACTACAGCATAAAGAACGAAGGGGAAATTTGGATTTCGAAACAAAAAAGGGAGGGGTGCAACACGAGGACTTCCCAGGGGGTCACCCATCCTAGTACTACTGTCGCCCAAGCACGCTTAACTTCGGAGTTCTGATGGGATCCGGTGCATTAGTGCTGGTATGATCGCACCCGCCATGTTCCTTTCGCTTTATTCTTTTAAACTGCCACGTCCTGTGAAGCAGTTTGGCTTTTCTGGACCCGAATTCATTCTAAGCGTCAATTCATGAATTTCCTCTCATCCTTTTATTTATTTACTTTTATATTTTTTTCTTGTTGCTTTGCACCTTTTTTTTCCCTCGTCGCGCAACTCTCAATTATCCTGAAATTGATCCTTCACGCTTGCGCTTATACATTTGCGCCGACAACTTTGACCGACGAACCGGGCTTCGATCCAGCCGTACCGTTCCTGACTTGTCTCGCGCCTTCAGATCCGCCTTCATGCTTCGATGAGAAGCAAAATATAAAGCAATCGTTCCGACGGAGCTAAATTACTACAGCATAAAGAACGAAGGGAAAATTTGGATTTCGAAACAAAAAAGGGAGGGGTGCAACACGAGGATTTCCCAGGGGGTCACCTAGGGGTGTCAACGGGCCGGGTCCGGGCCGGAATTCATTATTCCGGACCCGGACCCGGAGCCGACCCGTTTACCCGACGGGTCTTTTATTCGGTGTTCCGGATCCGGACCCGGCGAGTCTCGGATCCGGGTCGGGTCTACCCGAACAAATTTGCCAAAATTTATAATTTCTAACAAAAAAGAGAAAAAGATATATTTGTAAACAAATTTCTAGCTAATGCAAAGAAAAAACCAAATAAGAAAATAAATCAAATTGATTTTACTCAAATACATCATGCTAATCAAATTATATTGATAATATATATTTTTTATAAATTATTAAATCATTTATATCCGGATCCGGGTCTAATACGGGTCGGAATACTATATTCCGTATCCGACCCGTTTTTTTGTTTGAAAAAACGGATCCGGATCCGGATAACGGAATTAAATCCCTACCCATACCCGCAAAAATTTCAGGGATCCGATCCGGATCCGGGTGTAGACCCGACCCGTTGACCGGCCTAGGGTCACCCATCCTAGTACTACTGTCGCCCAAGCACGCTTAACTTCGAAGTTCTGATGGGATCCGGTGCATTAGTGCTGGTATGATCACACCCGCCATGTTCCTTTCGCTTTATTCTTTTAAACTGCCACGTCCTGTGAAGCAGTTTGGCTTTTCTGGACCCGAATTCATTCTAAGCGTCAATTCATGAATTTCCTCTCATCCTTTTATTTATTTATTTTTATATTTTTTTCTTGTTGCTTTGCACCTTTTTTTTCCCTCGTCGCACAACTCTCAATTATCCTGAAATTGATCCTTCACGCTTGCGCTTATGCATTTGCGCCGACAACATTGACCGACGATCCGGGCTTCGATTCAGCCGTACCGTTCCTGACTTGTCTCGCGCCTTCAGATCCGCCTTCATGCTTCGATGAGAAGCAAAATATAAAACAATCGTTCCGACGGAGCTAAATTACTACAGCATAAAGAACGAAGGGAAAATTTGGATTTCGAAACAAAAAAGGGAGGGGTGCAACACGAGGATTTCCCAGGGGGTCACCTAGGGGTGTCAACGGGCCGGGTCCGGGCCGGAATTCTTTATTCCGGACCCGGACTCGGATCCGACCCGTTTACCCGACGGGTCTTTTATTCGGTGTTCCGGATCCGGACCCGGCGAGTCTCGGATCCGGGTCGGGTCTACCCGAACAAATTTGCCAAAATTTATAATTTCTAACAAAAAAGAGAAAAAGATATATTTGTAAACTAATTTCTAGCTAATGCAAAGAAAAAACCAAATAAGAAAATAAATCAAATTGATTTTACTCAAATACATCATCCTAATCAAATTATATTGATAATATATATTTTTTATAAATTATTAAATCATTTATATCCGGATCCGGGTCTAGTACGGGTCGGAATACTATATTCCGTATCCGACCCGTTTTTTTGTTTGAAAAAACGGATCCGGATCCGGATTACGGAATTAAATCCCTACCCATACCCGCAAAAATTTCAGGGATCCGATCCGGATCCGGGTGTAGACCCGACCCGTTGACCGGCCTAGGGTCACCCATCCTAGTACTACTGTCGCCCAAGCACGCTTAACTTCGAAGTTCTGATGGGATCCGGTGCATTAGTGCTGGTATGATCGCACCCGCCATGTTCCTTTCGCTTTATTCTTTTAAACTGTCACGTCCTGTGAAGCAGTTTGGCTTTTCTGGACCCGAATTCATTCTAAGCGTCAATTCATGAATTTCCTCTCATCCTTTTATTTATTTACTTTTATATTTTTTTCTTGTTGCTTTGCACCTTTTTTTTCCCTCGTCGCACAACTCTCAATTATCCTGAAATTGATCCTTCACGCTTGCGCTTATACATTTGCGCCGACAACTTTGACCGACGATCCGGGCTTCGATCCAGCCGTACCGTTCCTGACTTGTCTCGCGCCTTCAGATCCGCCTTCATGCTTCGATGAGAAGCAAAATATAAAGCAATCGTTCCGACGGAGCTAAATTACTACAGCATAAAGAACGAAGGGGAAATTTGGATTTCGAAACAAAAAAGGGAGGGGTGCAACACGAGGACTTCCCAGGGGGTCACCCATCCTAGTACTACTGTCGCCCAAGCACGCTTAACTTCGGAGTTCTGATGGGATCCGGTGCATTAGTGCTGGTATGATCGCACCCGCCATGTTCCTTTCGCTTTATTCTTTTAAACTGCCCCGTCCTGTGAAGCAGTTTGGCTTTTCTGGACCCGAATTCATTTTAAGCGTCAATTCAAGAATTTCCCCTCATCCTTTTATTTATTTACTTTTACATTTTTTTCTTGTTGATTTGCACCATTTTTTTTTTCCCTCGTCGCGCAACTCTCAATTATCCTGAAATTGATCCTTCACGCTTGCGCTTGTACATTTGCGCCGACAACTTTGACCGACGATCCGGGCTTCGATCCAGCCGTACCGTTCCTGACTTGTCTCGCGCCTTCAGATCCGCCTTCATGCTTCGATGAGAAGCAAAATATAAAGCAATCGTTCCGACGGAGCTAAATTACTACAGCATAAAGAACGAAGGGGAAATTTGGATTTCGAAACAAAAAAGTGAGGGGTGCAACACGAGGATTTCCCAGGGGGTCACCTAGGGGTGTCAACGGGCCGGGTCCGGGCCGGAATTCATTATTCCGGACCCGGATCCGACCCGTTAACCCGACGGGTCTTTTATTCGGTGTTCCGGATCCGGACCTGGCGAGTCTCGGATTCGGGTCGGGTCTACCCGAACAAATTTGCCAAAATTTATAATTTCTAACAAAAAAGAGAAAAAGATATATTTGTAAACTAATTTCTAACTAATGCAAAGAAAAAACCAAATAAGAAAATAAATCAAATTGATTTTACTCAAATACATCATCCTAATCAAATTATATTGATAATATATATTTTTTATAAATTATTAAATCATTTATATCCGGATCCGGGTCTAATACGGGTCGGAATACTATATTCCGTATCCGACCCGTTTTTTTGTTTTGAAAAAATGGATCCGGATCCGGATAACGGAATTAAATCCCTACCCATACCCGCAAAAATTTCAGGGATCCGATCCGGATCCGGGTCTAGACCCGACCCGTTGACCGGCCTAGGGTCACCCATCCTAGTACTACTGTCGCCCAAGCACGCTTAACTTCGGAGTTCTGATGGGATCCGGTGCATTAGTGCTGGTATGATCGCACCCGCCATGTTCCTTTCGCTTTATTCTTTTAAACTGCCACGTCCTGTGAAGCAGTTTGGCTTTTCTGGACCCGAATTCATTCTAAGCGTCAATTCATGAATTTCCTCTCATCCTTTTATTTATTTACTTTTATATTTTTTTCTTGTTGCTTTGCACCTTTTTTTTCCCTCGTCGCACAACTCTCAATTATCCTGAAAGTGATCCTTCACGCTTGCGCTTATACATTTGCGCCGACAACCTTGACCGACGATCCGGGCTTCGATCCAGCCGTACCGTTCCTGACTTGTCTCGCGCCTTCAGATCCGCCTTCATGCTTCGATAAGAAGCAAAATATAAAGCAATCGTTCCGACGGAGCTAAATTACTACAGCATAAAGAACGAAGGGGAAATTTGGATTTCGAAACAAAAAAGGGAGGGGTGCAACACGAGGACTTCCCAGGGGGTCACCCATCCTAGTACTACTCTCGCCCAAGCACGCTTAACTTCGGAGTTCTGATGGGATCCGGTGCATTAGTGCAGGTATGATCGCACCCACCATGTTCCTTTCGCTTTATTCTTTTAAACTGCCCCGTCCTGTGAAGCAGTGTGGCTTTTCTGGACCCGAATTCATTTTAAGCGTCAATTCAAGAATTTCCCCTCATCCTTTTATTTATTTACTTTTACTTTTTTTTCTTGTTGATTTGCACCATTTTTTTTTCCCTCGTCGCGCAACTCTCAATTATCCTGAAATTGATCCTTCACGCTTGCGCTTATACATTTGCGCCGACAACTTTGACCGACGATCCGGGCTTCGATCCAGCCGTACCGTTCCTGACTTGTCTCGCGCCTTCAGATTCGCCTTCATGCTTCGATGAGAAGCAAAATATAAAGCAATCGTTCCGACGGAGCTAAATTACTACAGCATAAAGAACGAAGGGGAAATTTAGATTTCGAAACAAAAAAGGGAGGGGTGCAACACTAGGATTTCCCAGGGGGTCACCTAGGGGTGTCAACGGGCCGGGTCCGGGCCGGAATTCATTATTCCGGACCCGGACCCGGATCCGACCCGTTTACCCGACGGGTCTTTTATTCGGTGTTCCGGATCCGGACCCGGCGAGTCTCGGATCCGGGTCGGGTCTACCCGAACAAATTTGCCAAAATTTATAATTTCTAACAAAAAAGAGAAAAAG
Source organism: Coffea arabica (assembly GCF_036785885.1). Taxonomy (NCBI): domain Eukaryota; kingdom Viridiplantae; phylum Streptophyta; class Magnoliopsida; order Gentianales; family Rubiaceae; genus Coffea; species Coffea arabica. Next base: position 21,678,937 of record NC_092330.1, read on the forward strand.
ATATATTTGTAAACTAATTTCTAACTAATGCAAAGAAAAAACCAAATAAGAAAATAAATCAAATTGATTTTACTCAAATACATCATCCTAATCAAATTATATTGATAATATATATTTTTTATAAATTATTAAATCATTTATATCCGGATCCGAGTCTAATACGGGTCGGAATACTATATTCCGTATCCGACCCGTTTTTTTGTTTTGAAAAAATGGATCCGGATCCGGATAACGGAATTAAATCCCTACCCATACCCGCAAAAATTTCAGGGATCCGATCCGGATCCGGGTCTAGACCCGACCCGTTGACCGGCCTAGGGTCACCCATCCTAGTACTACTGTCGCCCAAGCACGCTTAACTTCGGAGTTCTGATGGGATCCGGTGCATTAGTGCTGGTATGATCGCACCCGCCATGTTCCTTTCGCTTTATTCTTTTAAACTGCCACGTCCTGTGAAGCAGTTTGGCTTTTCTGGACCCGAATTCATTCTAAGCGTCAATTCATGAATTTCCTCTCATCCTTTTATTTATTTACTTTTATATTTTTTTCTTGTTGCTTTGCACCTTTTTTTTCCCTCGTCGCACAACTCTCAATTATCCTGAAAGTGATCCTTCACGCTTGCGCTTATACATTTGCGCCGACAACCTTGACCGACGATCCGGGCTTCGATCCAGCCGTACCGTTCCTGACTTGTCTCGCGCCTTCAGATCCGCCTTCATGCTTCGATAAGAAGCAAAATATAAAGCAATCGTTCCGACGGAGCTAAATTACTACAGCATAAAGAACGAAGGGGAAATTTGGATTTCGAAACAAAAAAGGGAGGGGTGCAACACGAGGACTTCCCAGGGGGTCACCCATCCTAGTACTACTCTCGCCCAAGCACGCTTAACTTCGGAGTTCTGATGGGATCCGGTGCATTAGTGCTGGTATGATCGCACCCACCATGTTCCTTTCGCTTTATTCTTTTAAACTGCCCCGTCCTGTGAAGCAGTGTGGCTTTTCTGGACCCGAATTCATTTTAAGCGTCAATTCAAGAATTTCCCCTCATCCTTTTATTTATTTACTTTTACATTTTTTTCTTGTTGATTTGCACCATTTTTTTTTCCCTCGTCGCAAAACTCTCAATTATCCTGAAATTGATCCTTCACGCTTGCGCTTATACATTTGCGCTGACAACTTTGACCGACGATCCGGACTTCGATCCAGCCGTACCGTTCCTGACTTGTCTCGCGCCTTCAGATTCGCCTTCATGCTTCGATGAGAAGCAAAATATAAAGCAATCGTTCCGACGGAGCTAAATTACTACAGCATAAAGAACGAAGGGGAAATTTAGATTTCGAAACAAAAAAGGGAGGGGTGCAACACTAGGATTTCCCAGGGGGTCACCTAGGGGTGTCAACGGGCCGGGTCCGGGCCGGAATTCATTATTCCGGACCCGGACCCGGATCCGACCCGTTTACCCGACGGGTCTTTTATTCGGTGTTCCGGATCCGGACCCGGCGAGTCTCGGATCCGAGTCGGGTCTACCCGAACAAATTTGTCAAAATTTATAATTTCTAACAAAAAAGAGAAAAAGATATATTTGTAAACAAATTTCTAGCTAATGCAAAGAAAAAACCAAATAAGAAAATAAAACAAATTGATTTTACTCAAATACATCATCCTAATCAAATTATATTGATAATATATATTTTTTATAAATTATTAAATCATTTATATCCGGATCCGGGTCTAGTACGGGTCGGAATACTATATCCGTATCCGACCCGTTTTTTTGTTTGAAAAAACGGATCCGGATCCGGATAACGGAATTAATCCCTACCCATACCCGCAAAAATTTCAGGGATCCGATCCGGATCCGGGTCCAGACCCGACCCGTTGACCGGCCTAGGGTCACCCATCCTAGTACTACTGTCGCCCAAGCACGCTTAACTTCGGAGTTCTGATGGGTTCCGGTGCATTAGTGCTGGTATGATCGCACCCGCCATGTTCCTTTCGCTTTATTCTTTTAAACTGCCACGTCCTGTGAAGCAGCTTGGCTTTTCTGGACCCGAATTCATTCTAAGCGTCAATTCATGAATTTCCTCTCATCCTTTTATTTATTTACTTTTATATTTTTTTCTTGTTGCTTTGCACCTTTTTTTTCCCTCGTCGCACAACTCTCAATTATCCTGAAAGTGATCCTTCACGCTTGCGCTTATACATTTGCGCCGACAACCTTGACCGACGATCCGGGCTTCGATCCAGCCGTACCGTTCCTGACTTGTCTCGCGCCTTCAGATCCGCCTTCATGCTTCGATAAGAAGCAAAATATAAAGCAATCGTTCCGACGGAGCTAAATTACTACAGCATAAAGAACGAAGGGGAAATTTGGATTTCGAAACAAAAAAGGGAGGGGTGCAACACGAGGACTTCCCAGGGGGTCACCCATCCTAGTACTACTCTCGCCCAAGCACGCTTAACTTCGGAGTTCTGATGGGATCCGGTGCATTAGTGCTGGTATGATCGCACCCACCATGTTCCTTTCGCTTTATTCTTTTAAACTGCCCCGTCCTGTGAAGCAGTGTGGCTTTTCTGGACCCGAATTCATTTTAAGCGTCAATTCAAGAATTTCCCCTCATCCTTTTATTTATTTACTTTTACATTTTTTTCTTGTTGATTTGCACCATTTTTTTTTCCCTCGTCGCGCAACTCTCAATTATCCTGAAATTGATCTTTCACGCTTGCGCTTATACATTTGCGCCGACAACTTTGACCGACGATCCGGGCTTCGATCCAGCCGTACCGTTCCTGACTTGTCTCGCGCCTTCAGATTCGCCTTCATGCTTCGATGAGAAGCAAAATATAAAGCAATCGTTCCGACGGAGCTAAATTACTACAGCATAAAGAACGAAGGGGAAATTTAGATTTCGAAACAAAAAAGGGAGGGGTGCAACACTAGGATTTCCCAGGGGGTCACCTAGGGGTGTCAACGGGCCGGGTCCGGGCCGGAATTCATTATTCCGGACCCGGACCCGGATCCGACCCGTTTACCCGACGGGTCTTTTATTCGGTGTTCCGGATCCGGACCCGGCGAGTCTCGGATCCGGGTCGGGTCTACCCGAACAAATTTGCCAAAATTTATAATTTCTAACAAAAAAGAGAAAAAGATATATTTGTAAACAAATTTCTAGCTAATGCAAAGAAAAAACCAAATAAGAAAATAAAACAAATTGATTTTACTCAAATACATCATCCTAATCAAATTATATTGATAATATATATTTTTTATAAATTATTAAATCATTTATATCCGGATCCGGGTCTAATACGGGTCGGAATACTATATTCCGTATCCGACCCGTTTTTTTGTTTGAAAAAACGGATCCGGATCCGGATAACGGAATTAAATCCCTACCCATACCCGCAAAAATTTCAGGGATCCGATCCGGATCCGGGTGTAGACCCGACCCGTTGACCGGCCTAGGGTCACCCATCCTAGTACTACTGTCGCCCAAGCACGCTTAACTTCGAAGTTCTGATGGGATCCGGTGCATTAGTGCTGGTATGATCGCACCCGCCATGTTCCTTTCGCTTTATTCTTTTAAACAGTCACGTCCTGTGAAGCAGTTTGGCTTTTCTGGACCCGAATTCATTCTAAGCGTCAATTCATGAATTTCCTCTCATCCTTTTATTTATTTACTTTTATATTTTTTTCTTGTTGCTTTGCACCTTTTTTTTCCCTCGTCGCACAACTCTCAATTATCCTGAAATTGATCCTTCACGCTTGCGCTTATACATTTGCGCCGACAACTTTGACCGACGATCCGGGCTTCGATCCAGCCGTACCGTTCCTGACTTGTCTCGCGCCTTCAGATCCGCCTTCATGCTTCGATGAGAAGCAAAATATAAAGCAATCGTTCCGACGGAGCTAAATTACTACAGCATAAAGAACGAAGGGGAAATTTGGATTTCGAAACAAAAAAGGGAGGGGTGCAACACGAGGACTTCCCAGGGGGTCACCCATCCTAGTACTACTGTCGCCCAAGCACGCTTAACTTCGGAGTTCTGATGGGATCCGGTGCATTAGTGCTGGTATGATCGCACCCACCATGTTCCTTTCGCTTTATTCTTTTAAACTGCCCCGTCCTGTGAAGCAGTGTGGCTTTTCTGGACCCGAATTCATTTTAAGCGTCAATTCAAGAATTTCCCCTCATCCTTTTATTTATTTACTTTTACATTTTTTTCTTGTTGATTTGCACCATTTTTTTTTCCCTCGTCGTGCAACTCTCAATTATCCTGAAATTGATCCTTCACGCTTGCGCTTATACATTTGCGCCGACAACTTTGACCGACGATCCGGGCTTCGATCCAGCCGTACCGTTCCTGACTTGTCTCGCGCCTTCAGATCCGCCTTCATGCTTCGATGAGAAGCAAAATATAAAGCAATCGTTCCGACGGAGCTAAATTACTACAGCATAAAGAACGAAGGGGAAATTTGGATTTCGAAACAAAAAAGGGAGGGGTGCAACACGAGGATTTCCCAGGGGGTCACCTAGGGGTGTCAACGGGCCGGGTCCGGGCCGGAATTCATTATTCCGGACCAGGACCCGGATGCGACCCGTTTACCCGACGGGTCTTTTATTCTGTGTTCCGGATCCGGACCCGGCGAGTCTCGGATCCGGGTCGGGTCTACCCGAACAAATTTGCCAAAATTTATAATTTCTAACAAAAAAGAGAAAAAAATATATTTGTAAACTAATTTCTAACTAATGCAAAGAAAAAACCAAATAAGAAAATAAATCAAATTGATTTTACTCAAATACATCATCCTAATCAAATTATATTGATAATATATATTTTTTATAAATTATTAAATCATTTATATCCGGATCCGGGTCTAATACGGGTCGGAATACTATATTCCGTATCCGACCCGTTTTTTTGTTTGAAAAAACGGATCCGGATCCGGATAACGGAATTAAATCCCTACCCATACCCGCAAAAATTTCAGGGATCCGATCCGGATCCGGGTGTAGACCCGACCCGTTGACCGGCCTAGGGTCACCCATCCTAGTACTACTGTCGCCCAAGCACGCTTAACTTCGAAGTTCTGATGGGATCCGGTGCATTAGTGCTGGTATGATCGCACCCGCCATGTTCCTTTCGCTTTATTCTTTTAAACTGCCCCGTCCTGTGAAGCAGTGTGGCTTTTCTGGACCCGAATTCATTTTAAGCGTCAATTCAAGAATTTCCCCTCATCCTTTTATTTATTTACTTTTACATTTTTTTCTTGTTGATTTGCACCATTTTTTTTCCCTCGTCGCGCAACTCTCAATTATCCTGAAATTGATCCTTCACGCTTGCGCTTATACATTTGCGCCGACAACTTTGACCGACGAACCGGGCTTCGATCCAGCCGTACCGTTCCTGACTTGTCTCGCGCCTTCAGATCCGCCTTCATGCTTCGATGAGAAACAAAATATAAAGCAATCGTTCCGACGGAGCTAAATTACTACAGCATAAAGAACGAAGGGAAAATTTGGATTTCGAAACAAAAAAGGGAGGGGTGCAACACGAGGATTTCCCAGGGGGTCACCTAGGGGTGTCAACGGGCCGGGTCCGGGCCGGAATTCATTATTCCGGACCCGGACCCGGAGCCGACCCGTTTACCCGACGGGTCTTTTATTCGGTGTTCCGGATCCGGACCCGGCGAGTCTCGGATCCGGGTCGGGTCTACCCGAACAAATTTGCCAAAATTTATAATTTCTAACAAAAAAGAGAAAAAGATATATTTGTAAACAAATTTCTAGCTAATGCAAAGAAAAAACCAAATAAGAAAATAAATCAAATTGATTTTACTCAAATACATCATGCTAATCAAATTATATTGATAATATATATTTTTTATAAATTATTAAATCATTTATATCCGGATCCGGGTCTAATACGGGTCGGAATACTATATTCCGTATCCGACCCGTTTTTTTGTTTGAAAAAACGGATCCGGATCCGGATAACGGAATTAAATCCCTACCCATACCCGCAAAAATTTCAGGGATCCGATCCGGATCCGGGTGTAGACCCGACCCGTTGACCGGCCTAGGGTCACCCATCCTAGTACTACTGTCGCCCAAGCACGCTTAACTTCGAAGTTCTGATGGGATCCGGTGCATTAGTGCTGGTATGATCACACCCGCCATGTTCCTTTCGCTTTATTCTTTTAAACTGCCACGTCCTGTGAAGCAGTTTGGCTTTTCTGGACCCGAATTCATTCTAAGCGTCAATTCATGAATTTCCTCTCATCCTTTTATTTATTTATTTTTATATTTTTTTCTTGTTGCTTTGCACCTTTTTTTTCCCTCGTCGCACAACTCTCAATTATCCTGAAATTGATCCTTCACGCTTGCGCTTATGCATTTGCGCCGACAACATTGACCGACGATCCGGGCTTCGATTCAGCCGTACCGTTCCTGACTTGTCTCGCGCCTTCAGATCCGCCTTCATGCTTCGATGAGAAGCAAAATATAAAACAATCGTTCCGACGGAGCTAAATTACTACAGCATAAAGAACGAAGGGAAAATTTGGATTTCGAAACAAAAAAGGGAGGGGTGCAACACGAGGATTTCCCAGGGGGTCACCTAGGGGTGTCAACGGGCCGGGTCCGGGCCGGAATTCTTTATTCCGGACCCGGACCCGGATCCGACCCGTTTACCCGACGGGTCTTTTATTCGGTGTTCCGGATCCGGACCCGGCGAGTCTCGGATCCGGGTCGGGTCTACCCAAACAAATTTGCCAAAATTTATAATTTCTAACAAAAAAGAGAAAAAGATATATTTGTAAACTAATTTCTAGCTAATGCAAAGAAAAAACCAAATAAGAAAATAAATCAAATTGATTTTACTCAAATACATCATCCTAATCAAATTATATTGATAATATATATTTTTTATAAATTATTAAATCATTTATATCCGGATCCGGGTCTAGTACGGGTCGGAATACTATATTCCGTATCCGACCCGTTTTTTTGTTTGAAAAAACGGATCCGGATCCGGATAACGGAATTAAATCCCTACCCATACCCGCAAAAATTTCAGGGATCCGATCCGGATCCGGGTGTAGACCCGACCCGTTGACCGGCCTAGGGTCACCCATCCTAGTACTACTGTCGCCCAAGCACGCTTAACTTCGAAGTTCTGATGGGATCCGGTGCATTAGTGCTGGTATGATCGCACCCGCCATGTTCCTTTCGCTTTATTCTTTTAAACTGCCACGTCCTGTGAAGCAGTTTGGCTTTTCTGGACCCGAATTCATTCTAAGCGTCAATTCATGAATTTCCTCTCATCCTTTTATTTATTTACTTTTATATTTTTTTCTTGTTGCTTTGCACCTTTTTTTTCCCTCGTCGCACAACTCTCAATTATCCTGAAATTGATCCTTCACGCTTGCGCTTATGCATTTGCGCCGACAACTTTGACCGACGATCCGGGCTTCGATCCAGCCGTACCGTTCCTGACTTGTCTCGCGCCTTCAGATCCGCCTTCATGCTTCGATGAGAAGCAAAATATAAAGCAATCGTTCCGACGGAGCTAAATTACTACAGCATAAAGAACGAAGGGGAAATTTGGATTTCGAAACAAAAAAGGGAGGGGTGCAACACGAGGATTTCCCAGGGGGTCACCTAGGGGTGTCAACGGGCCGGGTCCGGGCCGGAATTCATTATTCCGGACCCGGACCCGGATCCGACCCGTTTACCCGACGGGTCTTTTATTCTGTGTTCCGGATCCGGACCCGGCGAGTCTCGGATCCGGGTCGGGTCTACCCGAACAAATTTGCCAAAATTTATAATTTCTAACAAAAAAGAGAAAAAAATATATTTGTAAACTAATTTCTAACTAATGCAAAGAAAAAACCAAATAAGAAAATAAATCAAATTGATTTTACTCAAATACATCATCCTAATCAAATTATATTGATAATATATATTTTTTATAAATTATTAAATCATTTATATCCGGATCCGGGTCTAATACGGGTCGGAATACTATATTCCGTATCCGACCCATTTTTTTGTTTGAAAAAACGGATCCGGATCCGGATAACGGAATTAAATCCCTACCCATACCCGCAAAAATTTCAGCGATCCGATCCGGATCCGGGTCTAGACCCGACCCGTTGACCGGCCTAGGGTCACCCATCCTAGTACTACTGTCGCCCAAGCACGCTTAACTTCGGAGTTCTGATGGGATCCGGTGCATTAGTGCTGGTATGATCGCACCCGCCATGTTCCTTTCGCTTTATTCTTTTAAACTGCCACGTCCTGTGAAGCAGTTTGGCTTTTCTGGACCCGAATTCATTCTAAGCGTCAATTCATGAATTTCCTCTCATCCTTTTATTTATTTACTTTTATATTTTTTTCTTGTTGCTTTGCACCTTTTTTTTCCCTCGTCGCACAACTCTCAATTATCCTGAAATTGATCGTTCACGCTTGCGCTTATACATTTGCGCCGACAACTTTGACCGACGATCCGGGCTTCGATCCAGCCGTACCGTTCCTGACTTGTCTCGCGCTTTCAGATCCGCCTTCATGCTTCGATAAGAAGCAAAATATAAAGCAATCGTTCCGACGGAGCTAAATTACTACAGCATAAAGAACGAAGGGGAAATTTGGATTTCGAAACAAAAAAGGGAGGGGTGCAACACGAGGACTTCCCAGGGGGTCACCCATCCTAGTACTACTCTCGCCCAAGCACGCTTAACTTCGGAGTTCTGATGGGATCCGGTGCATTAGTGCTGGTATGATCGCACCCACCATGTTCCTTTCGCTTTATTCTTTTAAACTGCCCCGTCCTGTGAAGCAGTGTGGCTTTTCTGGACCCGAATTCATTTTAAGCGTCAATTCAAGAATTTCCCCTCATCCTTTTATTTATTTACTTTTACATTTTTTTCTTGTTGATTTGCACCATTTTTTTTTCCCTCGTCGCGCAACTCTCAATTATCCTGAAATTGATCCTTCACGCTTGCACTTATACATTTGCGCCGACAACTTTGACCGACGATCCGGGCTTCGATCCAGCCGTACCGTTCCTGACTTGTCTCGCGCCTTCAGATCCGCCTTCATGCTTCGATGAGAAGCAAAATATAAAGCAATCGTTCCGACGGAGCTAAATTACTACAGCATAAAGAACGAAGGGGAAATTTGGATTTCGAAACAAAAAAGGGAGGGGTGCAACACGAGGATTTCCCAGGGGGTCACCTAGGGGTGTCAACGGGCCGGGTCCGGGCCGGAATTCATTATTCCGGACCCGGACCCGGATCCGACCCGTTTACCCGACGGGTCTTTTATTCTGTGTTCCGGATCCGGACCCGGCGAGTCTCGGATCCGGGTCGGGTCTACCCGAACAAATTTGCCAAAATTTATAATTTCTAACAAAAAAGAGAAAAAAATATATTTGTAAACTAATTTCTAACTAATGCAAAGAAAAAACCAAATAAGAAAATAAATCAAATTGATTTTACTCAAATACATCATCCTAATCAAATTATATTGATAATATATATTTTTTATAAATTATTAAATCATTTATATCCGGATCCGGGTCTAATACGGGTCGGAATACTATATTCCGTATCCGACCCGTTTTTTTGTTTGAAAAAACGGATCCGGATCCGGATAACGGAATTAAATCCCTACCCATACCCGCAAAAATTTCAGGGATCCGATCCGGATCCGGGTGTAGACCCGACCCGTTGACCGGCCTAGGGTCACCCATCCTAGTACTACTGTCGCCCAAGCACGCTTAACTTCGAAGTTCTGATGGGATCCGGTGCATTAGTGCTGGTATGATCGCACCCGCCATGTTCCTTTCGCTTTATTCTTTTAAACTGCCCCGTCCTGTGAAGCAGTGTGGCTTTTCTGGACCCGAATTCATTTTAAGCGTCAATTCAAGAATTTCCCCTCATCCTTTTATTTATTTACTTTTACATTTTTTTCTTGTTGATTTGCACCATTTTTTTTTCCCTCGTCGCGCAACTCTCAATTATCCTGAAATTGATCCTTCACGCTTGCGCTTATACATTTGCGCCGACAACTTTGACCGACGAACCGGGCTTCGATCCAGCCGTACCGTTCCTGACTTGTCTCGCGCCTTCAGATCCGCCTTCATGCTTCGATGAGAAGCAAAATATAAAGCAATCGTTCCGACGGAGCTAAATTACTACAGCATAAAGAACGAAGGGAAAATTTGGATTTCGAAACAAAAAAGGGAGGGGTGCAACACGAGGATTTCCCAGGGGGTCACCTAGGGGTGTCAACGGGCCGGGTCCGGGCCGGAATTCATTATTCCGGACCCGGACCCGGAGCCGACCCGTTTACCCGACGGGTCTTTTATTCGGTGTTCCGGATCCGGACCCGGCGAGTCTCGGATCCGGGTCGGGTCTACCCGAACAAATTTGCCAAAATTTATAATTTCTAACAAAAAAGAGAAAAAGATATATTTGTAAACAAATTTCTAGCTAATGCAAAGAAAAAACCAAATAAGAAAATAAATCAAATTGATTTTACTCAAATACATCATGCTAATCAAATTATATTGATAATATATATTTTTTATAAATTATTAAATCATTTATATCCGGATCCGGGTCTAATACGGGTCGGAATACTATATTCCGTATCCGACCCGTTTTTTTGTTCGAAAAAACGGATCCGGATCCGGATAACGGAATTAAATCCCTACCCATACCCGCAAAAATTTCAGGGATCCGATCCGGATCCGGGTGTAGACCCGACCCGTTGACCGGCCTAGGGTCACCCATCCTAGTACTACTGTCGCCCAAGCACGCTTAACTTCGAAGTTCTGATGGGATCCGGTGCATTAGTGCTGGTATGATCACACCCGCCATGTTCCTTTCGCTTTATTCTTTTAAACTGCCACGTCCTGTGAAGCAGTTTGGCTTTTCTGGACCCGAATTCATTCTAAGCGTCAATTCATGAATTTCCTCTCATCCTTTTATTTATTTATTTTTATATTTTTTTCTTGTTGCTTTGCACCTTTTTTTTCCCTCGTCGCACAACTCTCAATTATCCTGAAATTGATCCTTCACGCTTGCGCTTATGCATTTGCGCCGACAACATTGACCGACGATCCGGGCTTCGATTCAGCCGTACCGTTCCTGACTTGTCTCGCGCCTTCAGATCCGCCTTCATGCTTCGATGAGAAGCAAAATATAAAACAATCGTTCCGACGGAGCTAAATTACTACAGCATAAAGAACGAAGGGAAAATTTGGATTTCGAAACAAAAAAGGGAGGGGTGCAACACGAGGATTTCCCAGGGGGTCACCTAGGGGTGTCAACGGGCCGGGTCCGGGCCGGAATTCTTTATTCCGGACCCGGACCCGGATCCGACCCGTTTACCCGACGGGTCTTTTATTCGGTGTTCCGGATCCGGACCCGGCGAGTCTCGGATCCGGGTCGGGTCTACCCAAACAAATTTGCCAAAATTTATAATTTCTAACAAAAAAGAGAAAAAGATATATTTGTAAACTAATTTCTAGCTAATGCAAAGAAAAAACCAAATAAGAAAATAAATCAAATTGATTTTACTCAAATACATCATCCTAATCAAATTATATTGATAATATATATTTTTTATAAATTATTAAATCATTTATATCCGGATCCGGGTCTAGTACGGGTCGGAATACTATATTCCGTATCCGACCCGTTTTTTTGTTTGAAAAAACGGATCCGGATCCGGATAACGGAATTAAATCCCTACCCATACCCGCAAAAATTTCAGGGATCCGATCCGGATCCGGGTGTAGACCCGACCCGTTGACCGGCCTAGGGTCACCCATCCTAGTACTACTGTCGCCCAAGCACGCTTAACTTCGAAGTTCTGATGGGATCCGGTGCATTAGTGCTGGTATGATCGCACCCGCCATGTTCCTTTCGCTTTATTCTTTTAAACTGCCACGTCCTGTGAAGCAGTTTGGCTTTTCTGGACCCGAATTCATTCTAAGCGTCAATTCATGAATTTCCTCTCATCCTTTTATTTATTTACTTTTATATTTTTTTCTTGTTGCTTTGCACCTTTTTTTTCCCTCGTCGCACAACTCTCAATTATCCTGAAATTGATCCTTCACGCTTGCGCTTATGCATTTGCGCCGACAACTTTGACCGACGATCCGGGCTTCGATCCAGCCGTACCGTTCCTGACTTGTCTCGCGCCTTCAGATCCGCCTTCATGCTTCGATGAGAAGCAAAATATAAAGCAATCGTTCCGACGGAGCTAAATTACTACAGCATAAAGAACGAAGGGGAAATTTGGATTTCGAAACAAAAAAGGGAGGGGTGCAACACGAGGATTTCCCAGGGGGTCACCTAGGGGTGTCAACGGGCCGGGTCCGGGCCGGAATTCATTATTCCGGACCCGGACCCGGATCCGACCCGTTTACCCGACGGGTCTTTTATTCTGTGTTCCGGATCCGGACCCGGCGAGTCTCGGATCCGGGTCGGGTCTACCCGAACAAATTTGCCAAAATTTATAATTTCTAACAAAAAAGAGAAAAAAATATATTTGTAAACTAATTTCTAACTAATGCAAAGAAAAAACCAAATAAGAAAATAAATCAAATTGATTTTACTCAAATACATCATCCTAATCAAATTATATTGATAATATATATTTTTTATAAATTATTAAATCATTTATATCCGGATCCGGGTCTAATACGGGTCGGAATACTATATTCCGTATCCGACCCATTTTTTTGTTTGAAAAAACGGATCCGGATCCGGATAACGGAATTAAATCCCTACCCATACCCGCAAAAATTTCAGCGATCCGATCCGGATCCGGGTCTAGACCCGACCCGTTGACCGGCCTAGGGTCACCCATCCTAGTACTACTGTCGCCCAAGCACGCTTAACTTCGGAGTTCTGATGGGATCCGGTGCATTAGTGCTGGTATGATCGCACCCGCCATGTTCCTTTCGCTTTATTCTTTTAAACTGCCACGTCCTGTGAAGCAGTTTGGCTTTTCTGGACCCGAATTCATTCTAAGCGTCAATTCATGAATTTCCTCTCATCCTTTTATTTATTTACTTTTATATTTTTTTCTTGTTGCTTTGCACCTTTTTTTTCCCTCGTCGCACAACTCTCAATTATCCTGAAATTGATCGTTCACGCTTGCGCTTATACATTTGCGCCGACAACTTTGACCGACGATCCGGGCTTCGATCCAGCCGTACCGTTCCTGACTTGTCTCGCGCCTTCAGATCCGCCTTCATGCTTCGATAAGAAGCAAAATATAAAGCAATCGTTCCGAAGGAGCTAAATTACTACAGCATAAAGAACGAAGGGGAAATTTGGATTTCGAAACAAAAAAGGGAGGGGTGCAACACGAGGACTTCCCAGGGGGTCACCCATCCTAGTACTACTCTCGCCCAAGCACGCTTAACTTCGGAGTTCTGATGGGATCCGGTGCATTAGTGCTGGTATGATCGCACCCACCATGTTCCTTTCGCTTTATTCTTTTAAACTGCCCCGTCCTGTGAAGCAGTGTGGCTTTTCTGGACCCGAATTCATTTTAAGCGTCAATTCAAGAATTTCCCCTCATCCTTTTATTTATTTACTTTTACATTTTTTTCTTGTTGATTTGCACCATTTTTTTTTCCCTCGTCGCGCAACTCTCAATTATCCTGAAATTGATCCTTCACGCTTGCACTTATACATTTGCGCCGACAACTTTGACCGACGATCCGGGCTTCGATCCAGCCGTACCGTTCCTGACTTGTCTCGCGCCTTCAGATCCGCCTTCATGCTTCGATGAGAAGCAAAATATAAAGCAATCGTTCCGACGGAGCTAAATTACTACAGCATAAAGAACGAAGGGGAAATTTGGATTTCGAAACAAAAAAGGGAGGGGTGCAACACGAGGATTTCCCAGGGGGTCACCTAGGGGTGTCAACGGGCCGGGTCCGGGCCGGAATTCATTATTCCGGACCCGGACCCGGATCCGACCCGTTTACCCGACGGGTCTTTTATTCTGTGTTCCGGATCCGGACCCGGCGAGTCTCGGATCCGGGTCGGGTCTACCCGAACAAATTTGCCAAAATTTATAATTTCTAACAAAAAAGAGAAAAAAATATATTTGTAAACTAATTTCTAACTAATGCAAAGAAAAAACCAAATAAGAAAATAAATCAAATTGATTTTACTCAAATACATCATCCTAATCAAATTATATTGATAATATATATTTTTTATAAATTATTAAATCATTTATATCCGGATCCGGGTCTAATACGGGTCGGAATACTATATTCCGTATCCGACCCATTTTTTTGTTTGAAAAAACGGATCCGGATCCGGATAACGGAATTAAATCCCTACCCATACCCGAAAAAATTTCAGCGATCCGATCCGGATCCGGGTCTAGACCCGACCCGTTGACAGGCCTAGGGTCACCCATCCTAGTACTACTGTCGCCCAAGCACGCTTAACTTCGGAGTTCTGATGGGATCCGGTGCATTAGTGCTGGTATGATCGCACCCGCCATGTTCCTTTCGCTTTATTCTTTTAAACTGCCACGTCCTGTGAAGCAGTTTGGCTTTTCTGGACCCGAATTCATTCTAAGCGTCAATTCATGAATTTCCTCTCATCCTTTTATTTATTTACTTTTATATTTTTTTCTTGTTGCTTTGCACCTTTTTTTTCCCTCGTCGCACAACTCTCAATTATCCTGAAATTGATCCTTCACGCTTGCGCTTATACATTTGCGCCGACAACTTTGACCGACGATCCGGGCTTCGATCCAGCCGTACCGTTCCTGACTTGTCTCGCGCCTTCAGATCCGCCTTCATGCTTCGATGAGAAGCAAAATATAAAGCAATCGTTCCGACGGAGCTAAATTACTACAGCATAAAGAACGAAGGGGAAATTTGGATTTCGAAACAAAAAAGGGAGGGGTGCAACACGAGGACTTCCCAGGGGGTCACCCATCCTAGTACTACTCTCGCCCAAGCACGCTTAATTTCGGAGTTCTGATGGGATCCGGTGCATTAGTGCTGGTATGATCGCACCCACCATGTTCCTTTCGCTTTATTCTTTTAAACTGCCCCGTCCTGTGAAGCAGTGTGGCTTTTCTGGACCCGAATTCATTTTAAGCGTCAATTCAAGAATTTCCCCTCATCCTTTTATTTATTTACTTTTACATTTTTTTCTTGTTGATTTGCACCATTTTTTTTCCCTCGTCGCGCAACTCTCAATTATCCTGAAATTGATCCTTCACGCTTGCACTTATACATTTGCGCCGACAACTTTGACCGACGATCCGGGCTTCGATCCAGCCGTACCGTTCCTGACTTGTCTCGCGCCTTCAGATCCGCCTTCATGCTTCGATGAGAAGCAAAATATAAAGCAATCGTTCCGACGGAGCTAAATTACTACAGCATAAAGAACGAAGGGGAAATTTGGATTTCGAAACAAAAAAGGGAGGGGTGCAACACGAGGATTTCCCAGGGGGTCACCTAGGGGTGTCAACGGGCCGGGTCCGGGCCGGAATTCATTATTCCGGACCCGGACCCGGATCCGACCCGTTTACCCGACGGGTCTTTTATTCTGTGTTACGGATCCGGACCCGGCGAATCTCGGATCCGGGTCGGGTCTACCCGAACAAATTTGCCAAAATTTATAATTTCTAACAAAAAAGAGAAAAAAATATATTTGTAAACTAATTTCTAACTAATGCAAAGAAAAAACCAAATAAGAAAATAAATCAAATTGATTTTACTCAAATACATCATCCTAATCAAATTATATTGATAATATATATTTTTTATAAATTATTAAATCATTTATATCCGGATCCGGGTCTAGTACGGGTCGGAATACTATATTCCGTATCCGACCCGTTTTTTTGTTTGAAAAAACGGATCCGGATCCGGATAACGGAATTAAATCCCTACTCATACCCGCAAAAATTTCAGGGATCCGATCCGGATCCGGGTGTAGACCCGACCCGTTGACCGGCCTAGGGTCACCCATCCTAGTACTACTGTCGCCCAAGCACGCTTAACTTCGGAGTTCTGATGGGATCCGGTGCATTAGTGCTGGTATGATCGCACCCGCCATGTTCCTTTCGCTTTATTCTTTTAAACTGCCACGTCCTGTGAAGCAGTTTGGATTTTCTGGACCCGAATTCATTCTAAGCGTCAATTCATGAATTTCCTCTCATCCTTTTATTTATTTACTTTTATATTTTTTTCTTGTTGCTTTGCACCTTTTTTTTCCCTCGTCGCACAACTCTCAATTATCCTGAAATTGATCCTTCACGCTTGCGCTTATACATTTGCGCCGACAACTTTGACCGACGATCCGGGCTTCGATCCAGCCGTACCGTTCCTGACTTGTCTCGCGCCTTCAGATCCGCCTTCATGCTTCGATAAGAAGCAAAATATAAAGCAATCGTTCCGACGGAGCTAAATTACTACAGCATAAAGAACGAAGGGGAAATTTGGATTTCGAAACAAAAAAGGGAGGGGTGCAACACGAGGACTTCCCAGGGGGTCACCAATCCTAGTACTACTCTCGCCCAAGCACGCTTAACTTCGGAGTTCTGATGGGATCCGGTGCATTAGTGCTGGTATGATCGCACCCACCATGTTCCTTTCGCTTTATTCTTTTAAACTGCCCCGTCCTGTGAAGCAGTGTGGCTTTTCTGGACCCGAATTCATTTTAAGCGTCAATTCAAGAATTTCCCCTCATCCTTTTATTTATTTACTTTTACATTTTTTTCTTGTTGATTTGCACCATTTTTTTTTCCCTCGTCGCGCAACTCTCAATTATCCTGAAATTGATCCTTCACGCTTGCACTTATACATTTGCGCCGACAACTTTGACCGACGATCCGGGCTTCGATCCAGCCGTACCGTTCCTGACTTGTCTCGCGCCTTCAGATCCGCCTTCATGCTTCGATGAGAAGCAAAATATAAAGCAATCGTTCCGACGGAGCTAAATTACTACAGCATAAAGAACGAAGGGGAAATTTGGATTTCGAAACAAAAAAGGGAGGGGTGCAACACGAGGATTTCCCAGGGGGTCACCTAGGGGTGTCAACGGGCCGGGTCCGGGCCGGAATTCATTATTCCGGACCCGGACCCGGATCCGACCCGTTTACCCGACGGGTCTTTTATTCTGTGTTCCGGATCCGGACCCGGCGAGTCTCGGATCCGGGTCGGGTCTACCCGAACAAATTTGCCAAAATTTATAATTTCTAACAAAAAAGAGAAAAAAATATATTTGTAAACTAATTTCTAACTAATGCAAAGAAAAAACCAAATAAGAAAATAAATCAAATTGATTTTACTCAAATACATCATCCTAATCAAATTATATTGATAATATATATTTTTTATAAATTATTAAATCATTTATATCCGGATCCGGGTCTAATACGGGTCGGAATACTATATTCCGTATCCGACCCGTTTTTTTGTTTGAAAAAACGGATCCGGATCCGGATAACGGAATTAAATCCCTACCCATACCCGAAAAAATTTCAGCGATCCGATCCGGATCCGGGTCTAGACCCGACCCGTTGACAGGCCTAGGGTCACCCATCCTAGTACTACTGTCGCCCAAGCACGCTTAACTTCGGAGTTCTGATGGGATCCGGTGCATTAGTGCTGGTATGATCGCACCCGCCATGTTCCTTTCGCTTTATTCTTTTAAACTGCCACGTCCTGTGAAGCAGTTTGGCTTTTCTGGACCCGAATTCATTCTAAGCGTCAATTCATGAATTTCCTCTCATCCTTTTATTTATTTACTTTTATATTTTTTTCTTGTTGCTTTGCACCTTTTTTTTCCCTCGTCGCACAACTCTCAATTATCCTGAAATTGATCCTTCACGCTTGCGCTTATACATTTGCGCCGACAACTTTGACCGACGATCCGGGCTTCGATCCAGCCGTACCGTTCCTGACTTGTCTCGCGCCTTCAGATCCGCCTTCATGCTTCGATGAGAAGCAAAATATCAAGCAATCGTTCCGACGGAGCTAAATTACTACAGCATAAAGAACGAAGGGGAAATTTGGATTTCGAAACAAAAAAGGGAGGGGTGCAACACGAGGACTTCCCAGGGGGTCACCCATCCTAGTACTACTCTCGCCCAAGCACGCTTAACTTCGGAGTTCTGATGGGATCCGGTGCATTAGTGCTGGTATGATCGCACCCGCCATGTTCCTTTCGCTTTATTCTTTTAAACTGCCCCGTCCTGTGAAGCAGTGTGGCTTTTCTGGACCCGAATTCATTTTAAGCGTCAATTCAAGAATTTCCCCTCATCCTTTTATTTATTTACTTTTACATTTTTTTCTTGTTGATTTGCACCATTTTTTTTCTCTCGTCGCGCAACTCTCAATTATCCTGAAATTGATCCTTCACGCATGCGCTTATACATTTGCGCCGACAACTTTGACCGACGATCCGGGCTTCGATCCAGCCGTACCGTTCCTGACTTGTCTCGCGCCTTCAGATCCGCCTTCATGCTTCGATGAGAAGCAAAATATAAAGCAATCGTTCCGACGGAGCTAAATTACTACAGCATAAAGAACGAAGGGAAAATTTGGATTTCGAAACAAAAAAGGGAGGGGTGCAACACGAGGATTTCCCAGGGGGTCACCTAGGGGTGTCAACGGGCCGGGTCCGGGCCGGAATTCATTATTCCGGACCCGGACCCGGAGCCGACCCGTTTACCCGACGGGTCTTTTATTCGGTGTTCCGGATCCGGACCCGGCGAGTCTCGGATCCGGGTCGGGTCTACCCGAACAAATTTGCCAAAATTTATAATTTCTAACAAAAAAGAGAAAAAGATATATTTGTAAACTAATTTCTAGCTAATGCAAAGAAAAAACCAAATAAGAAAATAAATCAAATTGATTTTACTCAAATACATCATCCTAATCAAATTATATTGATAATATATATTTTTTATAAATTATTAAATCATTTATATCCGAATCCGGGTCTAATACGGGTCGGAATACTATATTCCGTATCCGACCCGTTTTTTTGTTTGAAAAAACGGATCCGGATCCGGATAACGGAATTAAATCCCTACCCATACCCGCAAAAATTTCAGGGATCCGATCCGGATCCGGGTGTAGACCCGACCCGTTGACCGGCCTAGGGTCACCCATCCTAGTACTACTGTCGCCCAAGCACGCTTAACTTCGGAGTTCTGATGGGATCCGGTGCATTAGTGCTGGTATGATCGCACCCGCCATGTTCCTTTCGCTTTATTCTTTTAAACTGCCACGTCCTGTGAAGCAGTTTGGCTTTTCTGGACCCGAATTCATTCTAAGCGTCAATTCATGAATTTCCTCTCATCCTTTTATTTATTTACTTTTATATTTTTTTCTTGTTGCTTTGCACCTTTTTTTTCCCTCGTCGCACAACTCTCAATTATCCTGAAATTGATCCTTCACGCTTGCGCTTATGCATTTGCGCCGACAACTTTGACCGACGATCCGGGCTTCGATCCAGCCGTACCGTTCCTGACTTGTCTCGCGCCTTCAGATCCGCCTTCATGCTTCGATGAGAAGCAAAATATAAAGCAATCGTTCCGACGGAGCTAAATTACTACAGCATAAAGAACGAAGGGGAAATTTGGATTTCGAAACAAAAAAGGGAGGGGTGCAACACGAGGATTTCCCAGGGGGTCACCTAGGGGTGTCAACGGGCCGGGTCCGGGCCGGAATTCATTATTCCGGACCCGGACCCGGATCCGACCCGTTTACCCGACGGGTCTTTTATTCTGTGTTCCGGATCCGGACCCGGCGAGTCTCGGATCCGGGTCGGGTCTACCCGAACAAATTTGCCAAAATTTATAATTTCTAACAAAAAAGAGAAAAAAATATATTTGTAAACTAATTTCTAACTAATGCAAAGAAAAAACCAAATAAGAAAATAAATCAAATTGATTTTACTCAAATACATCATCCTAATCAAATTATATTGATAATATATATTTTTTATAAATTATTAAATCATTTATATCCGGATCCGGGTCTAGTACGGGTCGGAATACTATATTCCGTATCCGACCCGTTTTTTTGTTTGAAAAAACGGATCCGGATCCGGATAACGGAATTAAATCCCTACCCATACCCGCAAAAATTTCAGGGATCCGATCCGGATCCGGGTGTAGACCCGACTCGTTGACCGGCCTAGGGTCACCCATCCTAGTACTACTGTCGCCCAAGCACGCTTAACTTCGGAGTTCTGATGGGATCCGGTGCATTAGTGCTGGTATGATCGCACCCGCCATGTTCCTTTCGCTTTATTCTTTTAAACTGCCACGTCCTGTGAAGCAGTTTGGCTTTTTTGGACCCGAATTCATTCTAAGCGTCAATTCATGAATTTCCTCTCATCCTTTTATTTATTTACTTTTATATTTTTTTCTTGTTGCTTTGCACCTTTTTTTTCCCTCGTCGCACAACTCTCAATTATCCTGAAATTGATCCTTCACGCTTGCGCTTATACATTTGCGCCGACAACTTTGACCGACGATCCGGGCTTCGATCCAGCCGTACCGTTCCTGACTTGTCTCGCGCCTTCAGATCCGCCTTCATGCTTCGATAAGAAGCAAAATATAAAGCAATCGTTCCGACGGAGCTAAATTACTACAGCATAAAGAACGAAGGGGAAATTTGGATTTCGAAACAAAAAAGGGAGGGGTGCAACACGAGGACTTCCCAGGGGGTCACCCATCCTAGTACTACTCTCGCCCAAGCACGCTTAACTTCGGAGTTCTGATGGGATCCGGTGCATTAGTGCTGGTATGATCGCACCCACCATGTTCCTTTCGCTTTATTCTTTTAAACTGCCCCGTCCTGTGAAGCAGTGTGGCTTTTCTGGACCCGAATTCATTTTAAGCGTCAATTCAAGAATTTCCCCTCATCCTTTTATTTATTTACTTTTACATTTTTTTCTTGTTGATTTGCACCATTTTTTTTTCCCTCGTCGCGCAACTCTCAATTATCCTGAAATTGATCCTTCACGCTTGCACTTATACATTTGCGCCGACAACTTTGACCGACGATCCGGGCTTCGATCCAGCCGTACCGTTCCTGACTTGTCTCGCGCCTTCAGATCCGCCTTCATGCTTCGATGAGAAGCAAAATATAAAGCAATCGTTCCGACGGAGCTAAATTACTACAGCATAAAGAACGAAGGGGAAATTTGGATTTCGAAACAAAAAAGGGAGGGGTGCAACACGAGGATTTCCCAGGGGGTCACCTAGGGGTGTCAACGGGCCGGGTCCGGGCCGGAATTCATTATTCCGGACCCGGACCCGGATCCGACCCGTTTACCCGACGGGTCTTTTATTCTGTGTTCCGGATCCGGACCCGGCGAGTCTCGGATCCGGGTCGGGTCTACCCGAACAAATTTGCCAAAATTTATAATTTCTAACAAAAAAGAGAAAAAAATATATTTGTAAACTAATTTCTAACTAATGCAAAGAAAAAACCAAATAAGAAAATAAATCAAATTGATTTTACTCAAATACATCATCCTAATCAAATTATATTGATAATATATATTTTTTATAAATTATTAAATCATTTATATCCGGATCCGGGTCTAATACGGGTCGGAATACTATATTCCGTATCCGACCCGTTTTTTTGTTTGAAAAAACGGATCCGGATCCGGATAACGGAATTAAATCCCTACCCATACCCGCAAAAATTTCAGCGATCCGATCCGGATCCGGGTCTAGACCCGACCCGTTGACAGGCCTAGGGTCACCCATCCTAGTACTACTGTCGCCCAAGCACGCTTAACTTCGGAGTTCTGATGGGATCCGGTGCATTAGTGCTGGTATGATCGCACCCGCCATGTTCCTTTCGCTTTATTCTTTTAAACTGCCACGTCCTGTGAAGCAGTTTGGCTTTTCTGGACCCGAATTCATTCTAAGCGTCAATTCATGAATTTCCTCTCATCCTTTTATTTATTTACTTTTATATTTTTTTCTTGTTGCTTTGCACCTTTTTTTTCCCTCGTCGCACAACTCTCAATTATCCTGAAATTGATCCTTCACGCTTGCGCTTATACATTTGCGCCGACAACTTTGACCGACGATCCGGGCTTCGATCCAGCCGTACCGTTCCTGACTTGTCTCGCGCCTTCAGATCCGCCTTCATGCTTCGATGAGAAGCAAAATATCAAGCAATCGTTCCGACGGAGCTAAATTACTACAGCATAAAGAACGAAGGGGAAATTTGGATTTCGAAACAAAAAAGGGAGGGGTGCAACACGAGGACTTCCCAGGGGGTCACCCATCCTAGTACTACTCTCGCCCAAGCACGCTTAACTTCGGAGTTCTGATGGGATCCGGTGCATTAGTGCTGGTATGATCGCACCCGCCATGTTCCTTTCGCTTTATTCTTTTAAACTGCCCCGTCCTGTGAAGCAGTGTGGCTTTTCTGGACCCGAATTCATTTTAAGCGTCAATTCAAGAATTTCCCCTCATCCTTTTATTTATTTACTTTTACATTTTTTTCTTGTTGATTTGCACCATTTTTTTTTCCCTCGTCGCGCAACTCTCAATTATCCTGAAATTGATCCTTCACGCATGCGCTTATACATTTGCGCCGACAACTTTGACCGACGATCCGGGCTTCGATCCAGCCGTACCGTTCCTGACTTGTCTCGCGCCTTCAGATCCGCCTTCATGCTTCGATGAGAAGCAAAATATAAAGCAATCGTTCCGACGGAGCTAAATTACTACAGCATAAAGAACGAAGGGAAATTTTGGATTTCGAAACAAAAAAGGGAGGGGTGCAACACGAGGATTTCCCAGGGGGTCACCTAGGGGTGTCAACGGGCCGGGTCCGGGCCGGAATTCATTATTCCGGACCCGGACCCGGAGCCGACCCGTTTACCCGACGGGTCTTTTATTCGGTGTTCCGGATCCGGACCCGGCGAGTCTCGGATCCGGGTCGGGTCTACCCGAACAAATTTGCCAAAATTTATAATTTCTAACAAAAAAGAGAAAAAGATATATTTGTAAACTAATTTCTAGCTAATGCAAAGAAAAAACCAAATAAGAAAATAAATCAAATTGATTTTACTCAAATACATCATCCTAATCAAATTATATTGATAATATATATTTTTTATAAATTATTAAATCATTTATATCCGAATCCGGGTCTAATACGGGTCGGAATACTATATTCCGTATCCGACCCGTTTTTTTGTTTGAAAAAACGGATCCGGATCCGGATAACGGAATTAAATCCCTACCCATACCCGCAAAAATTTCAGGGATCCGATCCGGATCCGGGTGTAGACCCGACCCGTTGACCGGCCTAGGGTCACCCATCCTAGTACTACTGTCGCCCAAGCACGCTTAACTTCGAAGTTCTGATGGGATCCGGTGCATTAGTGCTGGTATGATCGCACCCGCCATGTTCCTTTCGCTTTATTCTTTTAAACTGCCACGTCCTGTGAAGCAGTTTGGCTTTTCTGGACCCGAATTCATTCTAAGCGTCAATTCATGAATTTCCTCTCATCCTTTTATTTATTTACTTTTATATTTTTTTCTTGTTGCTTTGCACCTTTTTTTTCCCTCGTCGCACAACTCTCAATTATCCTGAAATTGATCCTTCACGCTTGCGCTTATGCATTTGCGCCGACAACTTTGACCGACGATCCGGGCTTCGATCCAGCCGTACCGTTCCTGACTTGTCTCGCGCCTTCAGATCCGCCTTCATGCTTCGATGAGAAGCAAAATATAAAGCAATCGTTCCGACGGAGCTAAATTACTACAGCATAAAGAACGAAGGGGAAATTTGGATTTCGAAACAAAAAAGGGAGGGGTGCAACACGAGGATTTCCCAGGGGGTCACCTAGGGGTGTCAACGGGCCGGGTCCGGGCCGGAATTCATTATTCCGGACCCGGACCCGGATCCGACCCGTTTACCCGACGGGTCTTTTATTCTGTGTTCCGGATCCGGACCCGGCGAGTCTCGGATCCGGGTCGGGTCTACCCGAACAAATTTGCCAAAATTTATAATTTCTAACAAAAAAGAGAAAAAAATATATTTGTAAACTAATTTCTAACTAATGCAAAGAAAAAACCAAATAAGAAAATAAATCAAATTGATTTTACTCAAATACATCATCCTAATCAAATTATATTGATAATATATATTTTTTATAAATTATTAAATCATTTATATCCGGATCCGGGTCTAATACGGGTCGGAATACTATATTCCGTATCCGACCCATTTTTTTGTTTGAAAAAACGGATCCGGATCCGGATAACGGAATTAAATCCCTACCCATACCCGCAAAAATTTCAGCGATCCGATCCGGATCCGGGTCTAGACCCGACCCGTTGACCGGCCTAGGGTCACCCATCCTAGTACTACTGTCGCCCAAGCACGCTTAACTTCGGAGTTCTGATGGGATCCGGTGCATTAGTGCTGGTATGATCGCACCCGCCATGTTCCTTTCGCTTTATTCTTTTAAACTGCCACGTCCTGTGAAGCAGTTTGGCTTTTCTGGACCCGAATTCATTCTAAGCGTCAATTCATGAATTTCCTCTCATCCTTTTATTTATTTACTTTTATATTTTTTTCTTGTTGCTTTGCACCTTTTTTTTCCCTCGTCGCACAACTCTCAATTATCCTGAAATTGATCCTTCACGCTTGCGCTTATACATTTGCGCCGACAACTTTGACCGACGATCCGGGCTTCGATCCAGCCGTACCGTTCCTGACTTGTCTCGCGCCTTCAGATCCGCCTTCATGCTTCGATGAGAAGCAAAATATCAAGCAATCGTTCCGACGGAGCTAAATTACTACAGCATAAAGAACGAAGGGGAAATTTGGATTTCGAAACAAAAAAGGGAGGGGTGCAACACGAGGACTTCCCAGGGGGTCACCCATCCTAGTACTACTCTCGCCCAAGCACGCTTAACTTCGGAGTTCTGATGGGATCCGGTGCATTAGTGCTGGTATGATCGCACCCGCCATGTTCCTTTCGCTTTATTCTTTTAAACTGCCCCGTCCTGTGAAGCAGTGTGGCTTTTCTGGACCCGAATTCATTTTAAGCGTCAATTCAAGAATTTCCCCTCATCCTTTTATTTATTTACTTTTACATTTTTTTCTTGTTGATTTGCACCATTTTTTTTTCCCTCGTCGCGCAACTCTCAATTATCCTGAAATTGATCCTTCACGCATGCGCTTATACATTTGCGCCGACAACTTTGACCGACGATCCGGGCTTCGATCCAGCCGTACCGTTCCTGACTTGTCTCGCGCCTTCAGATCCGCCTTCATGCTTCGATGAGAAGCAAAATATAAAGCAATCGTTCCGACGGAGCTAAATTACTACAGCATAATGAACGAAGGGAAAATTTGGATTTCGAAACAAAAAAGGGAGGGGTGCAACACGAGGATTTCCCAGGGGGTCACCTAGGGGTGTCAACGGGCCGGGTCCGGGCCGGAATTCATTATTCCGGACCCGGACCCGGACCCGGAGCCGACCCGTTTACCCGACGGGTCTTTTATTCGGTGTTCCGGATCCGGACCCGGCGAGTCTCGGATCCGGGTCGGGTCTACCCGAACAAATTTGCCAAAATTTATAATTTCTAACAAAAAAGAGAAAAAGATATATTTGTAAACTAATTTCTAGCTAATGCAAAGAAAAAACCAAATAAGAAAATAAATCAAATTGATTTTACTCAAATACATCATCCTAATCAAATTATATTGATAATATATATTTTTTATAAATTATTAAATCATTTATATCCGAATCCGGGTCTAATACGGGTCGGAATACTATATTCCGTATCCGACCCGTTTTTTTGTTTGAAAAAACGGATCCGGATCCGGATAACGGAATTAAATCCCTACCCATACCCGCAAAAATTTCAGGGATCCGATCCGGATCCGGGTGTAGACCCGACCCGTTGACCGGCCTAGGGTCACCCATCCTAGTACTACTGTCGCCCAAGCACGCTTAACTTCGAAGTTCTGATGGGATCCGGTGCATTAGTGCTGGTATGATCGCACCCGCCATGTTCCTTTCGCTTTATTCTTTTAAACTGCCACGTCCTGTGAAGCAGTTTGGCTTTTCTGGACCCGAATTCATTCTAAGCGTCAATTCATGAATTTCCTCTCATCCTTTTATTTATTTACTTTTATATTTTTTTCTTGTTGCTTTGCACCTTTTTTTTCCCTCGTCGCACAACTCTCAATTATCCTGAAATTGATCCTTCACGCTTGCGCTTATGCATTTGCGCCGACAACTTTGACCGACGATCCGGGCTTCGATCCAGCCGTACCGTTCCTGACTTGTCTCGCGCCTTCAGATCCGCCTTCATGCTTCGATGAGAAGCAAAATATAAAGCAATCGTTCCGACGGAGCTAAATTACTACAGCATAAAGAACGAAGGGGAAATTTGGATTTCGAAACAAAAAAGGGAGGGGTGCAACACGAGGATTTCCCAGGGGGTCACCTAGGGGTGTCAACGGGCCGGGTCCGGGCCGGAATTCATTATTCCGGACCCGGACCCGGATCCGACCCGTTTACCCGACGGGTCTTTTATTCTGTGTTCCGGATCCGGACCCGGCGAGTCTCGGATCCGGGTCGGGTCTACCCGAACAAATTTGCCAAAATTTATAATTTCTAACAAAAAAGAGAAAAAAATATATTTGTAAACTAATTTCTAACTAATGCAAAGAAAAAACCAAATAAGAAAATAAATCAAATTGATTTTACTCAAATACATCATCCTAATCAAATTATATTGATAATATATATTTTTTATAAATTATTAAATCATTTATATCCGGATCCGGGTCTAGTACGGGTCGGAATACTATATTCCGTATCCGACCCGTTTTTTTGTTTGAAAAAACGGATCCGGATCCGGATAACGGAATTAAATCCCTACCCATACCCGCAAAAATTTCAGGGATCCGATCCGGATCCGGGTGTAGACCCGACCCGTTGACCGGCCTAGGGTCACCCATCCTAGTACTACTGTCGCCCAAGCACGCTTAACTTCGGAGTTCTGATGGGATCCGGTGCATTAGTGCTGGTATGATCGCACCCGCCATGTTCCTTTCGCTTTATTCTTTTAAACTGCCACGTCCTGTGAAGCAGTTTGGCTTTTCTGGACCCGAATTCATTCTAAGCGTCAATTCATGAATTTCCTCTCATACTTTTATTTATTTACTTTTATATTTTTTTCTTGTTGCTTTGCACCTTTTTTTTCCCTCGTCGCACAACTCTCAATTATCCTGAAATTGATCCTTCACGCTTGCGCTTATACATTTGCGCCGACAACTTTGACCGACGATCCGGGCTTCGATCCAGCCGTACCGTTCCTGACTTGTCTCGCGCCTTCAGATCCGCCTTCATGCTTCGATGAGAAGCAAAATATCAAGCAATCGTTCCGACGGAGCTAAATTACTACAGCATAAAGAACGAAGGGGAAATTTGGATTTCGAAACAAAAAAGGGAGGGGTGCAACACGAGGACTTCCCAGGGGGTCACCCATCCTAGTACTACTCTCGCCCAAGCACGCTTAACTTCGGAGTTCTGATGGGATCCGGTGCATTAGTGCTGGTATGATCGCACCCGCCATGTTCCTTTCGCTTTATTCTTTTAAACTGCCCCGTCCTGTGAAGCAGTGTGGCTTTTCTGGACCCGAATTCATTTTAAGCGTCAATTCAAGAATTTCCCCTCATCCTTTTATTTATTTACTTTTACATTTTTTTCTTGTTGATTTGCACCATTTTTTTTTCCCTCGTCGCGCAACTCTCAATTATCCTGAAATTGATCCTTCACGCATGCGCTTATACATTTGCGCCGACAACTTTGACCGACGATCCGGGCTTCGATCCAGCCGTACCGTTCCTGACTTGTCTCGCGCCTTCAGATCCGCCTTCATGCTTCGATGAGAAGCAAAATATAAAGCAATCGTTCCGACGGAGCTAAATTACTACAGCATAATGAACGAAGGGAAAATTTGGATTTCGAAACAAAAAAGGGAGGGGTGCAACACGAGGATTTCCCAGGGGGTCACCTAGGGGTGTCAACGGGCCGGGTCCGGGCCGGAATTCATTATTCCGGACCCGGACCCGGACCCGGAGCCGACCCGTTTACCCGACGGGTCTTTTATTCGGTGTTCCGGATCCGGACCCGGCGAGTCTCGGATCCGGGTCGGGTCTACCCGAACAAATTTGCCAAAATTTATAATTTCTAACAAAAAAGAGAAAAAGATATATTTGTAAACTAATTTCTAGCTAATGCAAAGAAAAAACCAAATAAGAAAATAAATCAAATTGATTTTACTCAAATACATCATCCTAATCAAATTATATTGATAATATATATTTTTTATAAATTATTAAATCATTTATATCCGAATCCGGGTCTAATACGGGTCGGAATACTATATTCCGTATCCGACCCGTTTTTTTGTTTGAAAAAACGGATCCGGATCCGGATAACGGAATTAAATCCCTACCCATACCCGCAAAAATTTCAGGGATCCGATCCGGATCCGGGTGTAGACCCGACCCGTTGACCGGCCTAGGGTCACCCATCCTAGTACTACTGTCGCCCAAGCACGCTTAACTTCGAAGTTCTGATGGGATCCGGTGCATTAGTGCTGGTATGATCGCACCCGCCATGTTCCTTTCGCTTTATTCTTTTAAACTGCCACGTCCTGTGAAGCAGTTTGGCTTTTCTGGACCCGAATTCATTCTAAGCGTCAATTCATGAATTTCCTCTCATCCTTTTATTTATTTACTTTTATATTTTTTTCTTGTTGCTTTGCACCTTTTTTTTCCCTCGTCGCACAACTCTCAATTATCCTGAAATTGATCCTTCACGCTTGCGCTTATGCATTTGCGCCGACAACTTTGACCGACGATCCGGGCTTCGATCCAGCCGTACCGTTCCTGACCTGTCTCGCGCCTTCAGATCCGCCTTCATGCTTCGATGAGAAGCAAAATATAAAGCAATCGTTCCGACGGAGCTAAATTACTACAGCATAAAGAACGAAGGGGAAATTTGGATTTCGAAACAAAAAAGGGAGGGGTGCAACACGAGGATTTCCCAGGGGGTCACCTAGGGGTGTCAACGGGCCGGGTCCGGGCCGGAATTCATTATTCCGGACCCGGACCCGGATCCGACCCGTTTACCCGACGGGTCTTTTATTCTGTGTTCCGGATCCGGACCCGGCGAGTCTCGGATCCGGGTCGGGTCTACCCGAACAAATTTGCCAAAATTTATAATTTCTAACAAAAAAGAGAAAAAAATATATTTGTAAACTAATTTCTAACTAATGCAAAGAAAAAACCAAATAAGAAAATAAATCAAATTGATTTTACTCAAATACATCATCCTAATCAAATTATATTGATAATATATATTTTTTATAAATTATTAAATCATTTATATCCGGATCCGGGTCTAGTACGGGTCGGAATACTATATTCCGTATCCGACCCGTTTTTTTGTTTGAAAAAACGGATCCGGATCCGGATAACGGAATTAAATCCCTACCCATACCCGCAAAAATTTCAGGGATCCGATCCGGATCCGGGTGTAGACCCGACCCGTTGACCGGCCTAGGGTCACCCATCCTAGTACTACTGTCGCCCAAGCACGCTTAACTTCGGAGTTCTGATGGGATCCGGTGCATTAGTGCTGGTATGATCGCACCCGCCATGTTCCTTTCGCTTTATTCTTTTAAACTGCCACGTCCTGTGAAGCAGTTTGGCTTTTCTGGACCCGAATTCATTCTAAGCGTCAATTCATGAATTTCCTCTCATCCTTTTATTTATTTACTTTTATATTTTTTTCTTGTTGCTTTGCACCTTTTTTTTCCCTCGTCGCACAACTCTCAATTATCCTGAAATTGATCCTTCACGCTTGCGCTTATACATTTGCGCCGACAACTTTGACCGACGATCCGGGCTTCGATCCAGCCGTACCGTTCCTGACTTGTCTCGCGCCTTCAGATCCGCCTTCATGCTTCGATAAGAAGCAAAATATAAAGCAATCGTTCCGACGGAGCTAAATTACTACAGCATAAAGAACGAAGGGGAAATTTGGATTTCGAAACAAAAAAGGGAGGGGTGCAACACGAGGACTTCCCAGGGGGTCACCCATCCTAGTACTACTCTCGCCCAAGCACGCTTAACTTCGGAGTTCTGATGGGATCCGGTGCATTAGTGCTGGTATGATCGCACCCACCATGTTCCTTTCGCTTTATTCTTTTAAACTGCCCCGTCCTGTGAAGCAGTGTGGCTTTTCTGGACCCGAATTCATTTTAAGCGTCAATTCAAGAATTTCCCCTCATCCTTTTATTTATTTACTTTTACATTTTTTTCTTGTTGATTTGCACCATTTTTTTTTCCCTCGTCGCGCAACTCTCAATTATCCTGAAATTGATCCTTCACGCTTGCACTTATACATTTGCGCCGACAACTTTGACCGACGATCCGGGCTTCGATCCAGCCGTACCGTTCCTGACTTGTCTCGCGCCTTCAGATCCGCCTTCATGCTTCGATGAGAAGCAAAATATAAAGCAATCGTTCCGACGGAGCTAAATTACTACAGCATAAAGAACGAAGGGGAAATTTGGATTTCGAAACAAAAAAGGGAGGGGTGCAACACGAGGATTTCCCAGGGGGTCACCTAGGGGTGTCAACGGGCCGGGTCCGGGCCGGAATTCATTATTCCGGACCCGGACCCGGATCCGACCCGTTTACCCGACGGGTCTTTTATTCTGTGTTCCGGATCCGGACCCGGCGAGTCTCGGATCCGGGTCGGGTCTACCCGAACAAATTTGCCAAAATTTATAATTTCTAACAAAAAAGAGAAAAAAATATATTTGTAAACTAATTTCTAACTAATGCAAAGAAAAAACCAAATAAGAAAATAAATCAAATTGATTTTACTCAAATACATCATCCTAATCAAATTATATTGATAATATATATTTTTTATAAATTATTAAATCATTTATATCCGGATCCGGGTCTAATACGGGTCGGAATACTATATTCCGTATCCGACCCGTTTTTTTGTTTGAAAAAACGGATCCGGATCCGGATAACGGAATTAAATCCCTACCCATACCCGAAAAAATTTCAGCGATCCGATCCGGATCCGGGTCTAGACCCGACCCGTTGACAGGCCTAGGGTCACCCATCCTAGTACTACTGTCGCCCAAGCACGCTTAACTTCGGAGTTCTGATGGGATCCGGTGCATTAGTGCTGGTATGATCGCACCCGCCATGTTCCTTTCGCTTTATTCTTTTAAACTGCCACGTCCTGTGAAGCAGTTTGGCTTTTCTGGACCCGAATTCATTCTAAGCGTCAATTCATGAATTTCCTCTCATCCTTTTATTTATTTACTTTTATATTTTTTTCTTGTTGCTTTGCACCTTTTTTTTCCCTCGTCGCACAACTCTCAATTATCCTGAAATTGATCCTTCACGCTTGCGCTTATACATTTGCGCCGACAACTTTGACCGACGATCCGGGCTTCGATCCAGCCGTACCGTTCCTGACTTGTCTCGCGCCTTCAGATCGGCCTTCATGCTTCGATGAGAAGCAAAATATCAAGCAATCGTTCCGACGGAGCTAAATTACTACAGCATAAAGAACGAAGGGGAAATTTGGATTTCGAAACAAAAAAGGGAGGGGTGCAACACGAGGACTTCCCAGGGGGTCACCCATCCTAGTACTACTCTCGCCCAAGCACGCTTAACTTCGGAGTTCTGATGGGATCCGGTGCATTAGTGCTGGTATGATCGCACCCGCCATGTTCCTTTCGCTTTATTCTTTTAAACTGCCCCGTCCTGTGAAGCAGTGTGGCTTTTCTGGACCCGAATTCATTTTAAGCGTCAATTCAAGAATTTCCCCTCATCCTTTTATTTATTTACTTTTACATTTTTTTCTTGTTGATTTGCACCATTTTTTTTTCCCTCGTCGCGCAACTCTCAATTATCCTGAAATTGATCCTTCACGCATGCGCTTATACATTTGCGCCGACAACTTTGACCGACGATCCGGGCTTCGATCCAGCCGTACCGTTCCTGACTTGTCTCGCGCCTTCAGATCCGCCTTCATGCTTCGATGAGAAGCAAAATATAAAGCAATCGTTCCGACGGAGCTAAATTACTACAGCATAAAGAACGAAGGGAAAATTTGGATTTCGAAACAAAAAAGGGAGGGGTGCAACACGAGGATTTCCCAGGGGGTCACCTAGGGGTGTCAACGGGCCGGGTCCGGGCCGGAATTCATTATTCCGGACCCGGACCCGGACCCGGAGCCGACCCGTTTACCCGACGGGTCTTTTATTCGGTGTTCCGGATCCGGACCCGGCGAGTCTCGGATCCGGGTCGGGTCTACCCGAACAAATTTGCCAAAATTTATAATTTCTAACAAAAAAGAGAAAAAGATATATTTGTAAACTAATTTCTAGCTAATGCAAAGAAAAAACCAAATAAGAAAATAAATCAAATTGATTTTACTCAAATACATCATCCTAATCAAATTATATTGATAATATATATTTTTTATAAATTATTAAATCATTTATATCCGAATCCGGGTCTAATACGGGTCGGAATACTATATTCCGTATCCGACCCGTTTTTTTGTTTGAAAAAACGGATCCGGATCCGGATAACGGAATTAAATCCCTACCCATACCCGCAAAAATTTCAGGGATCCGATCCGGATCCGGGTGTAGACCCGACCCGTTGACCGGCCTAGGGTCACCCATCCTAGTACTACTGTCGCCCAAGCACGCTTAACTTCGAAGTTCTGATGGGATCCGGTGCATTAGTGCTGGTATGATCGCACCCGCCATGTTCCTTTCGCTTTATTCTTTTAAACTGCCACGTCCTGTGAAGCAGTTTGGCTTTTCTGGACCCGAATTCATTCTAAGCGTCAATTCATGAATTTCCTCTCATCCTTTTATTTATTTACTTTTATATTTTTTTCTTGTTGCTTTGCACCTTTTTTTTCCCTCGTCGCACAACTCTCAATTATCCTGAAATTGATCCTTCACGCTTGCGCTTATGCATTTGCGCCGACAACTTTGACCGACGATCCGGGCTTCGATCCAGCCGTACCGTTCCTGACTTGTCTCGCGCCTTCAGATCCGCCTTCATGCTTCGATGAGAAGCAAAATATAAAGCAATCGTTCCGACGGAGCTAAATTACTACAGCATAAAGAACGAAGGGGAAATTTGGATTTCGAAACAAAAAAGGGAGGGGTGCAACACGAGGATTTCCCAGGGGGTCACCTAGGGGTGTCAACGGGCCGGGTCCGGGCCGGAATTCATTATTCCGGACCCGGACCCGGATCCGACCCGTTTACCCGACGGGTCTTTTATTCTGTGTTCCGGATCCGGACCCGGCGAGTCTCGGATCCGGGTCGGGTCTACCCGAACAAATTTGCCAAAATTTATAATTTCTAACAAAAAAGAGAAAAAAATATATTTGTAAACTAATTTCTAACTAATGCAAAGAAAAAACCAAATAAGAAAATAAATCAAATTGATTTTACTCAAATACATCATCCTAATCAAATTATATTGATAATATATATTTTTTATAAATTATTAAATCATTTATATCCGGATCCGGGTCTAATACGGGTCGGAATACTATATTCCGTATCCGACTCATTTTTTTGTTTGAAAAAACGGATCCGGATCCGGATAACGGAATTAAATCCCTACCCATACCCGAAAAAATTTCAGCGATCCGATCCGGATCCGGGTCTAGACCCGACCCGTTGACAGGCCTAGGGTCACCCATCCTAGTACTACTGTCGCCCAAGCACGCTTAACTTCGGAGTTCTGATGGGATCCGGTGCATTAGTGCTGGTATGATCGCACCCGCCATGTTCCTTTCGCTTTATTCTTTTAAACTGCCACGTCCTGTGAAGCAGTTTGGCTTTTCTGGACCCGAATTCATTCTAAGCGTCAATTCATGAATTTCCTCTCATCCTTTTATTTATTTACTTTTATATTTTTTTCTTGTTGCTTTGCACCTTTTTTTTCCCTCGTCGCACAACTCTCAATTATCCTGAAATTGATCCTTCACGCTTGCGCTTATACATTTGCGCCGACAACTTTGACCGACGATCCGGGCTTCGATCCAGCCGTACCGTTCCTGACTTGTCTCGCGCCTTCAGATCCGCCTTCATGCTTCGATAAGAAGTAAAATATAAAGCAATCGTTCCGACGGAGCTAAATTACTACAGCATAAAGAACGAAGGGGAAATTTGGATTTCGAAACAAAAAAGGGAGGGGTGCAACACGAGGACTTCCCAGGGGGTCACCCATCCTAGTACTACTCTCGCCCAAGCACGCTTAACTTCGGAGTTCTGATGGAATCCGGTGCATTAGTGCTGGTATGATCGCACCCACCATGTTCCTTTCGCTTTATTCTTTTAAACTGCCCCGTCCTGTGAAGCAGTGTGGCTTTTCTGGACCCGAATTCATTTTAAGCGTCAATTCAAGAATTTCCCCTCATCCTTTTATTTATTTACTTTTACATTTTTTTCTTGTTGATTTGCACCATTTTTTTTCCCTCGTCGCGCAACTCTCAATTATCCTGAAATTGATCCTTCACGCTTGCACTTATACATTTGCGCCGACAACTTTGACCGACGATCCGGGCTTCGATCCAGCCGTACCGTTCCTGACTTGTCTCGCGCCTTCAGATCCGGCTTCATGCTTCGATAAGAAGCAAAATATAAAGCAATCGTTCCGACGGAGCTAAATTACTACAGCATAAAGAACGAAGGGGAAATTTGGATTTCGAAACAAAAAAGGGAGGGGTGCAACACGAGGATTTCCCAGGGGGTCACCTAGGGGTGTCAACGGGCCGGGTCCGGGCCGGAATTCATTATTCCGGACCCGGACCCGGATCCGACCCGTTTACCCGACGGGTCTTTTATTCTGTGTTCCGGATCCGGACCCGGCGAATCTCGGATCCGGGTCGGGTCTACCCGAACAAATTTGCCAAAATTTATAATTTCTAACAAAAAAGAGAAAAAAATATATTTGTAAACTAATTTCTAACTAATGCAAAGAAAAAACCAAATAAGAAAATAAATCAAATTGATTTTACTCAAATACATCATCCTAATCAAATTATATTGATAATATATATTTTTTATAAATTATTAAATCATTTATATCCGGATCCGGGTCTAGTACGGGTCGAAATACTATATTCCGTATCCGACCCGTTTTTTTGTTTGAAAAAACGGATCCGGATCCGGATAACGGAATTAAATCCCTACCCATACCCGCAAAAATTTCAGGGATCCGATCCGGATCCGGGTGTAGACCCGACCCGTTGACCGGCCTAGGGTCACCCATCCTAGTACTACTGTCGCCCAAGCACGCTTAACTTCGAAGTTCTGATGGGATCCGGTGCATTAGTGCTGGTATGATCGCACCCGCCATGTTCCTTTCGCTTTATTCTTTTAAACTGCCACGTCCTGTGAAGCAGTTTGGCTTTTCTGGACCCGAATTCATTCTAAGCGTCAATTCATGAATTTCCTCTCATCCTTTTATTTATTTACTTTTATATTTTTTTCTTGTTGCTTTGCACCTTTTTTTTCCCTCGTCGCACAACTCTCAATTATCCTGAAATTGATCCTTCACGCTTGCGCTTATACATTTGCGCCGACAACTTTGACCGACGATCCGGGCTTCGATCCAGCCGTACCGTTCCTGACTTGTCTCGCGCCTTCAGATCCGCCTTCATGCTTCGATAAGAAGCAAAATATAAAGCAATCGTTCCGACGGAGCTAAATTACTACAGCATAAAGAACGAAGGTGAAATTTGGATTTCGAAACAAAAAAGGGAGGGGTGCAACACGAGGACTTCCCAGGGGGTCACCCATCCTAGTACTACTCTCGCCCAAGCACGCTTAACTTCGGAGTTCTGATGGGATCCGGTGCATTAGTGCTGGTATGATCGCACCCACCATGTTCCTTTCGCTTTATTCTTTTAAACTGCCCCGTCCTGTGAAGCAGTGTGGCTTTTCTGGACCCGAATTCATTTTAAGCGTCAATTCAAGAATTTCCCCTCATCCTTTTATTTATTTACTTTTACATTTTTTTCTTGTTGATTTGCACCATTTTTTTTTCCCTCGTCGCGCAACTCTCAATTATCCTGAAATTGATCCTTCACGCTTGCACTTATACATTTGCGCCGACAACTTTGACCGACGATCCGGGCTTCGATCCAGCCGTACCGTTCCTGACTTGTCTCGCGCCTTCAGATCCGCCTTCATGCTTCGATGAGAAGCAAAATATAAAGCAATCGTTCCGACGGAGCTAAATTACTACAGCATAAAGAACGAAGGGGAAATTTGGATTTCGAAACAAAAAAGGGAGGGGTGCAACACGAGGATTTCCCAGGGGGTCACCTAGGGGTGTCAACGGGCCGGGTCCGGGCCGGAATTCATTATTCCGGACCCGGACCCGGATCCGACCCGTTTACCCGACGGGTCTTTTATTCTGTGTTCCGGATCCGGACCCGGCGAGTCTCGGATCCGGGTCGGGTCTACCCGAACAAATTTGCCAAAATTTATAATTTCTAACAAAAAAGAGAAAAAAATATATTTGTAAACTAATTTCTAGCTAATGCAAAGAAAAAACCAAATAAGAAAATAAATCAAATTGATTTTACTCAAATACATCATCCTAATCAAATTATATTGATAATATATATTTTTTATAAATTATTAAATCATTTATATCCGAATCCGGGTCTAATACGGGTCGGAATACTATATTCCGTATCCGACCCGTTTTTTTGTTTGAAAAAACGGATCCGGATCCGGATAACGGAATTAAATCCCTACCCATACCCGCAAAAATTTCAGGGATCCGATCCGGATCCGGGTGTAGACCCGACCCGTTGACCGGCCTAGGGTCACCCATCCTAGTACTACTGTCGCCCAAGCACGCTTAACTTCGAAGTTCTGATGGGATCCGGTGCATTAGTGCTGGTATGATCGCACCCGCCATGTTCCTTTCGCTTTATTCTTTTAAACTGCCACGTCCTGTGAAGCAGTTTGGCTTTTCTGGACCCGAATTCATTCTAAGCGTCAATTCATGAATTTCCTCTCATCCTTTTATTTATTTACTTTTATATTTTTTTCTTGTTGCTTTGCACCTTTTTTTTCCCTCGTCGTACAACTCTCAATTATCCTGAAATTGATCCTTCACGCTTGCGCTTATGCATTTGCGCCGACAACTTTGACCGACGATCCGGGCTTCGATCCAGCCGTACCGTTCCTGACTTGTCTCGCGCCTTCAGATCCGCCTTCATGCTTCGATGAGAAGCAAAATATAAAGCAATCGTTCCGACGGAGCTAAATTACTACAGCATAAAGAACGAAGGGGAAATTTGGATTTCGAAACAAAAAAGGGAGGGGTGCAACACGAGGATTTCCCAGGGGGTCACCTAGGGGTGTCAACGGGCCGGGTCCGGGCCGGAATTCATTATTCCGGACCCGGACCCGGACCCGGATCCGACCCGTTTACCCGACGGGTCTTTTATTCTGTGTTCCGGATCCGGACCCGGCGAGTCTCGGATCCGGGTCGGGTCTACCCGAACAAATTTGCCAAAATTTATAATTTCTAACAAAAAAGAGAAAAAAATATATTTGTAAACTAATTTCTAACTAATGCAAAGAAAAAACCAAATAAGAAAATAAATCAAATTGATTTTACTCAAATACATCATCCTAATCAAATTATATTGATAATATATATTTTTTATAAATTATTAAATCATTTATATCCGGATCCGGGTCTAATACGGGTCGGAATACTATATTCCGTATCCGACTCATTTTTTTGTTTGAAAAAACGGATCCGGATCCGGATAACGGAATTAAATCCCTACCCATACCCGAAAAAATTTCAGCGATCCGATCCGGATCCGGGTCTAGACCCGACCCGTTGACAGGCCTAGGGTCACCCATCCTAGTACTACTGTCGCCCAAGCACGCTTAACTTCGGAGTTCTGATGGGATCCGGTGCATTAGTGCTGGTATGATCGCACCCGCCATGTTCCTTTCGCTTTATTCTTTTAAACTGCCACGTCCTGTGAAGCAGTTTGGCTTTTCTGGACCCGAATTCATTCTAAGCGTCAATTCATGAATTTCCTCTCATCCTTTTATTTATTTACTTTTATATTTTTTTCTTGTTGCTTTGCACCTTTTTTTTCCCTCGTCGCACAACTCTCAATTATCCTGAAATTGATCCTTCACGCTTGCGCTTATACATTTGCGCCGACAACTTTGACCGACGATCCGGGCTTCGATCCAGCCGTACCGTTCCTGACTTGTCTCGCGCCTTCAGATCCGCCTTCATGCTTCGATAAGAAGTAAAATATAAAGCAATCGTTCCGACGGAGCTAAATTACTACAGCATAAAGAACGAAGGGGAAATTTGGATTTCGAAACAAAAAAGGGAGGGGTGCAACACGAGGACTTCCCAGGGGGTCACCCATCCTAGTACTACTCTCGCCCAAGCACGCTTAACTTCGGAGTTCTGATGGGATCCGGTGCATTAGTGCTGGTATGATCGCACCCACCATGTTCCTTTCGCTTTATTCTTTTAAACTGCCCCGTCCTGTGAAGCAGTGTGGCTTTTCTGGACCCGAATTCATTTTAAGCGTCAATTCAAGAATTTCCCCTCATCCTTTTATTTATTTACTTTTACATTTTTTTCTTGTTGATTTGCACCATTTTTTTTTCCCTCGTCGCGCAACTCTCAATTATCCTGAAATTGATCCTTCACGCTTGCACTTATACATTTGCGCCGACAACTTTGACCGACGATCCGGGCTTCGATCCAGCCGTACCGTTCCTGACTTGTCTCGCGCCTTCAGATCCGCCTTCATGCTTCGATGAGAAGCAAAATATAAAGCAATCGTTCCGACGGAGCTAAATTACTACAGCATAAAGAACGAAGGGGAAATTTGGATTTCGAAACAAAAAAGGGAGGGGTGCAACACGAGGATTTCCCAGGGGGTCACCTAGGGGTGTCAACGGGCCGGGTCCGGGCCGGAATTCATTATTCCGGACCCGGACCCGGATCCGACCCGTTTACCCGACGGGTCTTTTATTCTGTGTTCCGGATCCGGACCCGGCGAGTCTCGGATCCGGGTCGGGTCTACCCGAACAAATTTGCCAAAATTTATAATTTCTAACAAAAAAGAGAAAAAAATATATTTGTAAACTAATTTCTAGCTAATGCAAAGAAAAAACCAAATAAGAAAATAAATCAAATTGATTTTACTCAAATACATCATCCTAATCAAATTATATTGATAATATATATTTTTTATAAATTATTAAATCATTTATATCCGAATCCGGGTCTAATACGGGTCGGAATACTATATTCCGTATCCGACCCGTTTTTTTGTTTGAAAAAACGGATCCGGATCCGGATAACGGAATTAAATCCCTACCCATACCCGCAAAAATTTCAGGGATCCGATCCGGATCCGGGTGTAGACCCGACCCGTTGACCGGCCTAGGGTCACCCATCCTAGTACTACTGTCGCCCAAGCACGCTTAACTTCGAAGTTCTGATGGGATCCGGTGCATTAGTGCTGGTATGATCGCACCCGCCATGTTCCTTTCGCTTTATTCTTTTAAACTGCCACGTCCTGTGAAGCAGTTTGGCTTTTCTGGACCCGAATTCATTCTAAGCGTCAATTCATGAATTTCCTCTCATCCTTTTATTTATTTACTTTTATATTTTTTTCTTGTTGCTTTGCACCTTTTTTTTCCCTCGTCGCACAACTCTCAATTATCCTGAAATTGATCCTTCACGCTTGCGCTTATGCATTTGCGCCGACAACTTTGACCGACGATCCGGGCTTCGATCCAGCCGTACCGTTCCTGACTTGTCTCGCGCCTTCAGATCCGCCTTCATGCTTCGATGAGAAGCAAAATATAAAGCAATCGTTCCGACGGAGCTAAATTACTACAGCATAAAGAACGAAGGGGAAATTTGGATTTCGAAACAAAAAAGGGAGGGGTGCAACACGAGGATTTCCCAGGGGGTCACCTAGGGGTGTCAACGGGCCGGGTCCGGGCCGGAATTCATTATTCCGGACCCGGACCCGGACCCGGATCCGACCCGTTTACCCGACGGGTCTTTTATTCTGTGTTCCGGATCCGGACCCGGCGAGTCTCGGATCCGGGTCGGGTCTACCCGAACAAATTTGCCAAAATTTATAATTTCTAACAAAAAAGAGAAAAAAATATATTTGTAAACTAATTTCTAACTAATGCAAAGAAAAAACCAAATAAGAAAATAAATCAAATTGATTTTACTCAAATACATCATCCTAATCAAATTATATTGATAATATATATTTTTTATAAATTATTAAATCATTTATATCCGGATCCGGGTCTAATACGGGTCGGAATACTATATTCCGTATCCGACTCATTTTTTTGTTTGAAAAAACGGATCCGGATCCGGATAACGGAATTAAATCCCTACCCATACCCGAAAAAATTTCAGCGATCCGATCCGGATCCGGGTCTAGACCCGACCCGTTGACAGGCCTAGGGTCACCCATCCTAGTACTACTGTCGCCCAAGCACGCTTAACTTCGGAGTTCTGATGGGATCCGGTGCATTAGTGCTGGTATGATCGCACCCGCCATGTTCCTTTCGCTTTATTCTTTTAAACTGCCACGTCCTGTGAAGCAGTTTGGCTTTTCTGGACCCGAATTCATTCTAAGCGTCAATTCATGAATTTCCTCTCATCCTTTTATTTATTTACTTTTATATTTTTTTCTTGTTGCTTTGCACCTTTTTTTTCCCTCGTCGCACAACTCTCAATTATCCTGAAATTGATCCTTCACGCTTGCGCTTATACATTTGCGCCGACAACTTTGACCGACGATCCGGGCTTCGATCCAGCCGTACCGTTCCTGACTTGTCTCGCGCCTTCAGATCCGCCTTCATGCTTCGATAAGAAGTAAAATATAAAGCAATCGTTCCGACGGAGCTAAATTACTACAGCATAAAGAACGAAGGGGAAATTTGGATTTCGAAACAAAAAAGGGAGGGGTGCAACACGAGGACTTCCCAGGGGGTCACCCATCCTAGTACTACTCTCGCCCAAGCACGCTTAACTTCGGAGTTCTGATGGAATCCGGTGCATTAGTGCTGGTATGATCGCACCCACCATGTTCCTTTCGCTTTATTCTTTTAAACTGCCCCGTCCTGTGAAGCAGTGTGGCTTTTCTGGACCCGAATTCATTTTAAGCGTCAATTCAAGAATTTCCCCTCATCCTTTTATTTATTTACTTTTACATTTTTTTCTTGTTGATTTGCACCATTTTTTTTCCCTCGTCGCGCAACTCTCAATTATCCTGAAATTGATCCTTCACGCTTGCACTTATACATTTGCGCCGACAACTTTGACCGACGATCCGGGCTTCGATCCAGCCGTACCGTTCCTGACTTGTCTCGCGCCTTCAGATCCGGCTTCATGCTTCGATAAGAAGCAAAATATAAAGCAATCGTTCCGACGGAGCTAAATTACTACAGCATAAAGAACGAAGGGGAAATTTGGATTTCGAAACAAAAAAGGGAGGGGTGCAACACGAGGATTTCCCAGGGGGTCACCTAGGGGTGTCAACGGGCCGGGTCCGGGCCGGAATTCATTATTCCGGACCCGGACCCGGATCCGACCCGTTTACCCGACGGGTCTTTTATTCTGTGTTCCGGATCCGGACCCGGCGAATCTCGGATCCGGGTCGGGTCTACCCGAACAAATTTGCCAAAATTTATAATTTCTAACAAAAAAGAGAAAAAAATATATTTGTAAACTAATTTCTAACTAATGCAAAGAAAAAACCAAATAAGAAAATAAATCAAATTGATTTTACTCAAATACATCATCCTAATCAAATTATATTGATAATATATATTTTTTATAAATTATTAAATCATTTATATCCGGATCCGGGTCTAGTACGGGTCGGAATACTATATTCCGTATCCGACCCGTTTTTTTGTTTGAAAAAACGGATCCGGATCCGGATAACGGAATTAAATCCCTACCCATACCCGCAAAAATTTCAGGGATCCGATCCGGATCCGGGTGTAGACCCGACCCGTTGACCGGCCTAGGGTCACCCATCCTAGTACTACTGTCGCCCAAGCACGCTTAACTTCGAAGTTCTGATGGGATCCGGTGCATTAGTGCTGGTATGATCGCACCCGCCATGTTCCTTTCGCTTTATTCTTTTAAACTGCCACGTCCTGTGAAGCAGTTTGGCTTTTCTGGACCCGAATTCATTCTAAGCGTCAATTCATGAATTTCCTCTCATCCTTTTATTTATTTACTTTTATATTTTTTTCTTGTTGCTTTGCACCTTTTTTTTCCCTCGTCGCACAACTCTCAATTATCCTGAAATTGATCCTTCACGCTTGCGCTTATACATTTGCGCCGACAACTTTGACCGACGATCCGGGCTTCGATCCAGCCGTACCGTTCCTGACTTGTCTCGCGCCTTCAGATCCGCCTTCATGCTTCGATAAGAAGCAAAATATAAAGCAATCGTTCCGACGGAGCTAAATTACTACAGCATAAAGAACGAAGGTGAAATTTGGATTTCGAAACAAAAAAGGGAGGGGTGCAACACGAGGACTTCCCAGGGGGTCACCCATCCTAGTACTACTCTCGCCCAAGCACGCTTAACTTCGGAGTTCTAATGGGATCCGGTGCATTAGTGCTGGTATGATCGCACCCACCATGTTCCTTTCGCTTTATTCTTTTAAACTGCCCCGTCCTGTGAAGCAGTGTGGCTTTTCTGGACCCGAATTCATTTTAAGCGTCAATTCAAGAATTTCCCCTCATCCTTTTATTTATTTACTTTTACATTTTTTTCTTGTTGATTTGCACCATTTTTTTTTCCCTCGTCGCGCAACTCTCAATTATCCTGAAATTGATCCTTCACGCTTGCACTTATACATTTGCGCCGACAACTTTGACCGACGATCCGGGCTTCGATCCAGCCGTACCGTTCCTGACTTGTCTCGCGCCTTCAGATCCGCCTTCATGCTTCGATGAGAAGCAAAATATAAAGCAATCGTTCCGACGGAGCTAAATTACTACAGCATAAAGAACGAAGGGGAAATTTGGATTTCGAAACAAAAAAGGGAGGGGTGCAACACGAGGATTTCCCAGGGGGTCACCTAGGGGTGTCAACGGGCCGGGTCCGGGCCGGAATTCATTATTCCGGACCCGGACCCGGATCCGACCCGTTTACCCGACGGGTCTTTTATTCTG
This sequence comes from Coffea arabica, assembly GCF_036785885.1. NCBI lineage: Eukaryota > Viridiplantae > Streptophyta > Magnoliopsida > Gentianales > Rubiaceae > Coffea > Coffea arabica. The sequence continues at coordinate 21,722,353 of NC_092330.1, forward strand.
TGTTCCGGATCCGGACCCGGCGAGTCTCGGATCCGGGTCGGGTCTACCCGAACAAATTTGCCAAAATTTATAATTTCTAACAAAAAAGAGAAAAAAATATATTTGTAAACTAATTTCTAACTAATGCAAAGAAAAAACCAAATAAGAAAATAAATCAAATTGATTTTACTCAAATACATCATCCTAATCAAATTATATTGATAATATATATTTTTTATAAATTATTAAATCATTTATATCCGGATCCGGGTCTAATACGGGTCGGAATACTATATTCCGTATCCGACCCATTTTTTTGTTTGAAAAAACGGATCCGGATCCGGATAACGGAATTAAATCCCTACCCATACCCGCAAAAATTTCAGGGATCCGATCCGGATCCGGGTGTAGACCCGACCCGTTGACAGGCCTAGGGTCACCCATCCTAGTACTACTGTCGCCCAAGCACGCTTAACTTCGGAGTTCTGATGGGATCCGGTGCATTAGTGCTGGTATGATCGCACCCGCCATGTTCCTTTCGCTTTATTCTTTTAAACTGCCACGTCCTGTGAAGCAGTTTGGCTTTTCTGGACCCGAATTCATTCTAAGCGTCAATTCATGAATTTCCTCTCATCCTTTTATTTATTTACTTTTATATTTTTTTCTTGTTGCTTTGCACCTTTTTTTTCCCTCGTCGCACAACTCTCAATTATCCTGAAATTGATCCTTCACGCTTGCGCTTATACATTTGCGCCGACAACTTTGACCGACGATCCGGGCTTCGATCCAGCCGTACCGTTCCTGACTTGTCTCGCGCCTTCAGATCCGCCTTCATGCTTCGATAAGAAGCAAAATATAAAGCAATCGTTCCGACGGAGCTAAATTACTACAGCATAAAGAACGAAGGGGAAATTTGGATTTCGAAACAAAAAAGGGAGGGGTGCAACACGAGGACTTCCCAGGGGGTCACCCATCCTAGTACTACTCTCGCCCAAGCACGCTTAACTTCGGAGTTCTGATGGGATCCGGTGCATTAGTGCTGGTATGATCGCACCCACCATGTTCCTTTCGCTTTATTCTTTTAAACTGCCCCGTCCTGTGAAGCAGTGTGGCTTTTCTGGACCCGAATTCATTTTAAGCGTCAATTCAAGAATTTCCCCTCATCCTTTTATTTATTTACTTTTACATTTTTTTCTTGTTGATTTGCACCATTTTTTTTCCCTCGTCGCGCAACTCTCAATTATCCTGAAATTGATCCTTCACGCTTGCGCTTATACATTTGCGCCGACAACTTTGACCGACGATCCGGGCTTCGATCCAGCCGTACCGTTCCTGACTTGTCTCGCGCCTTCAGATCCGCCTTCATGCTTCGATGAGAAGCAAAATATAAAGCAATCGTTCCGACGGAGCTAAATTACTACAGCATAAAGAACGAAGGGGAAATTTGGATTTCGAAACAAAAAAGGGAGGGGTGCAACACGAGGATTTCCCAGGGGGTCACCTAGGGGTGTCAACGGGCCGGGTCCGGGCCGGAATTCTTTATTCCGGACCCGGACCCGGATCCGACCCGTTTACCCGACGGGTCTTTTATTCGGTGTTCCGGATCCGGACCCGGCGAGTCTCGGATCCGGGTCGGGTCTACCCGAACAAATTTGCCAAAATTTATAATTTCTAACAAAAAAGAGAAAAAGATATATTTGTAAACTAATTTCTAGCTAATGCAAAGAAAAAACCAAATAAGAAAATAAATCAAATTGATTTTACTCAAATACATCATCCTAATCAAATTATATTGATAATATATATTTTTTATAAATTATTAAATCATTTATATCCGGATCCGGGTCTAGTACGGGTCGGAATACTATATTCCGTATCCGACCCGTTTTTTTGTTTGAAAAAACGGATCCGGATCCGGATAACGGAATTAAATCCCTACCCATACCCGCAAAAATTTCAGCGATCCGATCCGGATCCGGGTGTAGACCCGACCCGTTGACCGGCCTAGGGTCACCCATCCTAGTACTACTGTCGCCCAAGCACGCTTAATTTCGAAGTTCTGATGGGATCCGGTGCATTAGTGCTGGTATGATCGCACCCGCCATGTTCCTTTCGCTTTATTCTTTTAAACTGCCACGTCCTGTGAAGCAGTTTGGCTTTTCTGGACCCGAATTCATTCTAAGCGTCAATTCATGAATTTCCTCTCATCCTTTTATTTATTTACTTTTATATTTTTTTCTTGTTGCTTTGCACCTTTTTTTTCCCTCGTCGCACAACTCTCAATTATCCTGAAATTGATCCTTCACGCTTGCGCTTATACATTTGCGCCGACAACTTTGACCGACGATCCGGGCTTCGATCCAGCCGTACCGTTCCTGACTTGTCTCGCGCCTTCAGATCCGCCTTCATGCTTCGATGAGAAGCAAAATATAAAGCAATCGTTCCGACGGAGCTAAATTACTACAGCATAAAGAACGAAGGGGAAATTTGGATTTCGAAACAAAAAAGGGAGGGGTGCAACACGAGGACTTCCCAGGGGGTCACCCATCCTAGTACTACTCTCGCCCAAGCACGCTTAACTTCGGAGTTCTGATGGGATCCGGTGCATTAGTGCTGGTATGATCGCACCCGCCATGTTCCTTTCGTTTTATTCTTTTAAACTGCCCCGTCCTGTGAAGCAGTGTGGCTTTTCTGGACCCGAATTCATTTTAAGCGTCAATTCAAGAATTTCCCCTCATCCTTTTATTTATTTACTTTTACATTTTTTTCTTGTTGATTTGCACCATTTTTTTCCCTCGTCGCGCAACTCTCAATTATCCTGAAATTGATCTTTCACGCTTGCGCTTATACATTTGCGCCGACAACTTTGACCGACGATCCGGGCTTCGATCCAGCCGTACCGTTCCTGACTTGTCTCGCGCCTTCAGATCCGCCTTCATGCTTCGATGAGAAGCAAAATATAAAGCAATCGTTCCGACGGAGCTAAATTACTACAGCATAAAGAACGAAGGGGAAATTTGGATTTCGAAACAAAAAAGGAAGGGGTGCAACACGAGGATTTCCCAGGGGGTCACCTAGGGGTGTCAACGGGCCGGGTCCGGGCCGGAATTCATTATTCCGGACCCGGACCCGGATCCGACCCGTTTACCCGACGGGTCTTTTATTCGGTGTTCCGGATCCGGACCCGGCGAGTCTCGGATCCGGGTCGGGTCTACCCGAACAAATTTGCCAAAATTTATAATTTCTAACAAAAAAGAGAAAGAGATATATTTGTAAACTAATTTCTAGCTAATGCAAAGAAAAAACCAAATAAGAAAATAAATCAAATTGATTTTACTCAAATACATCATCCTAATCAAATTATATTGATAATATATATTTTTTATAAATTATCAAATCATTTATATCCGGATCCGGGTCTAGTACGGGTCGGAATACTATATTCCGTATCCGACCCGTTTTTTTGTTTGAAAAAACGGATCCGGATCCGGATAACGGAATTAAATCCCTACCCATACCCGCAAAAATTTCAGGGATCCGATCCGGATCCGGGTGTAGACCCGACCCGTTGACCGGCCTAGGGTCACCCATCCTAGTACTACTGTCGCCCAAGCACGCTTAACTTCGGAGTTCTGATGGGATCCGGTGCATTAGTGCTGGTATTATCGCACCCGCCATGTTCCTTTCGCTTTATTCTTTTAAACTGCCACGTCCTGTGAAGCAGTTTGGCTTTTCTGGACCCGAATTCATTCTAAGCGTCAATTCATGAATTTCCTCTCATCCTTTTATTTATTTACTTTTATATTTTTTTCTTGTTGCTTTGCACCTTTTTTTTCCCTCGTCGCACAACTCTCAATTATCCTGAAATTGATCCTTCACGCTTGCGCTTATGCATTTGCGCCGACAACTTTGACCGACGATCCGGGCTTCGATCCAGCCGTACCGTTCCTGACTTGTCTCGCGCCTTCAGATCCGCCTTCATGCTTCAATGAGAAGCAAAATATAAAGCAATCGTTCCGACGGAGCTAAATTACTACAGCATAAAGAACGAAGGGGAAATTTGGATTTCGAAACAAAAAAGGGAGGGGTGCAACACGAGGACTTCCCAGGGGGTCACCCATCCTAGTACTACTCTCGCCCAAGCACGCTTAACTTCGGAGTTCTGATGGGATCCGGTGCATTAGTGCTGGTATGATCGCACCCGCCATGTTCCTTTCGCTTTATTCTTTTAAACTGCCCCGTCCTGTGAAGCAGTATGGCTTTTTTGGACCCGAATTCATTTTAAGCGTCAATTCAAGAATTTCCCCTCATCCTTTTATTTATTTACTTTTACATTTTTTTCTTGTTGATTTGCACCATTTTTTTTTCCCTCGTCGCGCAACTCTCAATTATCCTGAAATTGATCCTTCACGCTTGCGCTTATACATTTGCGCCGACAACTTTGACCGACGATCCGGGCTTCGATCCAGCCGTACCGTTCCTGACTTGTCTCGCGCCTTCAGATCCGCCTTCATGCTTCGATGAGAAGCAAAATATAAAGCAATCGTTCCGACGGAGCTAAATTACTACAGCATAAAGAACGAAGGGGAAATTTGGATTTCGAAACAAAAAAGGGAGGGGTGCAACACGAGGATTTCCCAGGGGGTCACCTAGGGGTGTCAACGGGCCGGGTCCGGGCCGGAATTCTTTATTCCGGACCCGGACCCGGATCCGACCCGTTTACCCGACGGGTCTTTTATTCGGTGTTCCGGATCCGGACCCGGCGAGTCTCGGATCCGGGTCGGGTCTACCCGAACAAATTTGCCAAAATTTATAATTTCTAACAAAAAAGAGAAAAAGATATATTTGTAAACTAATTTCTAGCTAATGCAAAGAAAAAACCAAATAAGAAAATAAATCAAATTGATTTTACTCAAATACATCATCCTAATCAAATTATATTGATAATATATATTTTTTATAAATTATTAAATCATTTATATCCGGATCCGGGTCTAGTACGGGTCGGAATACTATATTCCGTATCCGACCCGTTTTTTTGTTTGAAAAAACGGATCCGGATCCGGATAACGGAATTAAATCCCTACCCATACCCGCAAAAATTTCAGCGATCCGATCCGGATCCGGGTGTAGACCCGACCCGTTGACCGGCCTAGGGTCACCCATCCTAGTACTACTGTCGCCCAAGCACGCTTAATTTCGAAGTTCTGATGGGATCCGGTGCATTAGTGCTGGTATGATCGCACCCGCCATGTTCCTTTCGCTTTATTCTTTTAAACTGCCACGTCCTGTGAAGCAGTTTGGCTTTTCTGGACCCGAATTCATTCTAAGCGTCAATTCATGAATTTCCTCTCATCCTTTTATTTATTTACTTTTATATTTTTTTCTTGTTGCTTTGCACCTTTTTTTTCCCTCGTCGCACAACTCTCAATTATCCTGAAATTGATCCTTCACGCTTGCGCTTATACATTTGCGCCGACAACTTTGACCGACGATCCGAGCTTCGATCCAGCCGTACCGTTCCTGACTTGTCTCGCGCCTTCAGATCCGCCTTCATGCTTCGATGAGAAGCAAAATATAAAGCAATCGTTCCGACGGAGCTAAATTACTACAGCATAAAGAACGAAGGGGAAATTTGGATTTCGAAACAAAAAAGGGAGGGGTGCAACACGAGGACTTCCCAGGGGGTCACCCATCCTAGTACTACTCTCGCCCAAGCACGCTTAACTTCGGAGTTCTGATGGGATCCGGTGCATTAGTGCTGGTATGATCGCACCCGCCATGTTCCTTTCGTTTTATTCTTTTAAACTGCCCCGTCCTGTGAAGCAGTGTGGCTTTTCTGGACCCGAATTCATTTTAAGCGTCAATTCAAGAATTTCCCCTCATCCTTTTATTTATTTACTTTTACATTTTTTTCTTGTTGATTTGCACCATTTTTTTTCCCTCGTCGCGCAACTCTCAATTATCCTGAAATTGATCTTTCACGCTTGCGCTTATACATTTGCGCCGACAACTTTGACCGACGATCCGGGCTTCGATCCAGCCGTACCGTTCCTGACTTGTCTCGCGCCTTCAGATCCGCCTTCATGCTTCGATGAGAAGCAAAATATAAAGCAATCGTTCCGACGGAGCTAAATTACTACAGCATAAAGAACGAAGGGGAAATTTGGATTTCGAAACAAAAAAGGAAGGGGTGCAACACGAGGATTTCCCAGGGGGTCACCTAGGGGTGTCAACGGGCCGGGTCCGGGCCGGAATTCATTATTCCGGACCCGGACCCGGATCCGACCCGTTTACCCGACGGGTCTTTTATTCGGTGTTCCGGATCCGGACCCGGCGAGTCTCGGATCCGGGTCGGGTCTACCCGAACAAATTTGCCAAAATTTATAATTTCTAACAAAAAAGAGAAAGAGATATATTTGTAAACTAATTTCTAGCTAATGCAAAGAAAAAACCAAATAAGAAAATAAATCAAATTGATTTTACTCAAATACATCATCCTAATCAAATTATATTGATAATATATATTTTTTATAAATTATCAAATCATTTATATCCGGATCCGGGTCTAGTACGGGTCGGAATACTATATTCCGTATCCGACCCGTTTTTTTGTTTGAAAAAACGGATCCGGATCCGGATAACGGAATTAAATCCCTACCCATACCCGCAAAAATTTCAGGGATCCGATCCGGATCCGGGTGTAGACCCGACCCGTTGACCGGCCTAGGGTCACCCATCCTAGTACTACTGTCGCCCAAGCACGCTTAACTTCGGAGTTCTGATGGGATCCGGTGCATTAGTGCTGGTATGATCGCACCCGCCATGTTCCTTTCGCTTTATTCTTTTAAACTGCCACGTCCTGTGAAGCAGTTTGGCTTTTCTGGACCCGAATTCATTCTAAGCGTCAATTCATGAATTTCCTCTCATCCTTTTATTTATTTACTTTTATATTTTTTTCTTGTTGCTTTGCACCTTTTTTTTCCCTCGTCGCACAACTCTCAATTATCCTGAAATTGATCCTTCACGCTTGCGCTTATGCATTTGCGCCGACAACTTTGACCGACGATCCGGGCTTCGATCCAGCCGTACCGTTCCTGACTTGTCTCGCGCCTTCAGATCCGCCTTCATGCTTCAATGAGAAGCAAAATATAAAGCAATCGTTCCGACGGAGCTAAATTACTACAGCATAAAGAACGAAGGGGAAATTTGGATTTCGAAACAAAAAAGGGAGGGGTGCAACACGAGGACTTCCCAGGGGGTCACCCATCCTAGTACTACTCTCGCCCAAGCACGCTTAACTTCGGAGTTCTGATGGGATCCGGTGCATTAGTGCTGGTATGATCGCACCCGCCATGTTCCTTTCGCTTTATTCTTTTAAACTGCCCCGTCCTGTGAAGCAGTATGGCTTTTTTGGACCCGAATTCATTTTAAGCGTCAATTCAAGAATTTCCCCTCATCCTTTTATTTATTTACTTTTACATTTTTTTCTTGTTGATTTGCACCATTTTTTTTTCCCTCGTCGCGCAACTCTCAATTATCCTGAAATTGATCCTTCACGCTTGCGCTTATACATTTGCGCCGACAACTTTGACCGACGATCCGGGCTTCGATCCAGCCGTACCGTTCCTGACTTGTCTCGCGCCTTCAGATCCGCCTTCATGCTTCGATGAGAAGCAAAATATAAAGCAATCGTTCCGACGGAGCTAAATTACTACAGCATAAAGAACGAAGGGGAAATTTGGATTTCGAAACAAAAAAGGGAGGGGTGCAACACGAGGATTTCCCAGGGGGTCACCTAGGGGTGTCAACGGGCCGGGTCCGGGCCGGAATTCTTTATTCCGGACCCGGACCCGGATCCGACCCGTTTACCCGACGGGTCTTTTATTCGGTGTTCCGGATCCGGACCCGGCGAGTCTCGGATCCGGGTCGGGTCTACCCGAACAAATTTGCCAAAATTTATAATTTCTAACAAAAAAGAGAAAAAGATATATTTGTAAACTAATTTCTAGCTAATGCAAAGAAAAAACCAAATAAGAAAATAAATCAAATTGATTTTACTCAAATACATCATCCTAATCAAATTATATTGATAATATATATTTTTTATAAATTATTAAATCATTTATATCCGGATCCGGGTCTAGTACGGGTCGGAATACTATATTCCGTATCCGACCCGTTTTTTTGTTTGAAAAAACGGATCCGGATCCGGATAACGGAATTAAATCCCTACCCATACCCGCAAAAATTTCAGCGATCCGATCCGGATCCGGGTGTAGACCCGACCCGTTGACCGGCCTAGGGTCACCCATCCTAGTACTACTGTCGCCCAAGCACGCTTAATTTCGAAGTTCTGATGGGATCCGGTGCATTAGTGCTGGTATGATCGCACCCGCCATGTTCCTTTCGCTTTATTCTTTTAAACTGCCACGTCCTGTGAAGCAGTTTGGCTTTTCTGGACCCGAATTCATTCTAAGCGTCAATTCATGAATTTCCTCTCATCCTTTTATTTATTTACTTTTATATTTTTTTCTTGTTGCTTTGCACCTTTTTTTTCCCTCGTCGCACAACTTTCAATTATCCTGAAATTGATCCTTCACGCTTGCGCTTATACATTTGCGCCGACAACTTTGACCGACGATCCGAGCTTCGATCCAGCCGTACCGTTCCTGACTTGTCTCGCGCCTTCAGATCCGCCTTCATGCTTCGATGAGAAGCAAAATATAAAGCAATCGTTCCGACGGAGCTAAATTACTACAGCATAAAGAACGAAGGGGAAATTTGGATTTCGAAACAAAAAAGGGAGGGGTGCAACACGAGGACTTCCCAGGGGGTCACCCATCCTAGTACTACTCTCGCCCAAGCACGCTTAACTTCGGAGTTCTGATGGGATCCGGTGCATTAGTGCTGGTATGATCGCACCCGCCATGTTCCTTTCGTTTTATTCTTTTAAACTGCCCCGTCCTGTGAAGCAGTGTGGCTTTTCTGGACCCGAATTCATTTTAAGCGTCAATTCAAGAATTTCCCCTCATCCTTTTATTTATTTACTTTTACATTTTTTTCTTGTTGATTTGCACCATTTTTTTTCCCTCGTCGCGCAACTCTCAATTATCCTGAAATTGATCTTTCACGCTTGCGCTTATACATTTGCGCCGACAACTTTGACCGACGATCCGGGCTTCGATCCAGCCGTACCGTTCCTGACTTGTCTCGCGCCTTCAGATCCGCCTTCATGCTTCGATGAGAAGCAAAATATAAAGCAATCGTTCCGACGGAGCTAAATTACTACAGCATAAAGAACGAAGGGGAAATTTGGATTTCGAAACAAAAAAGGAAGGGGTGCAACACGAGGATTTCCCAGGGGGTCACCTAGGGGTGTCAACGGGCCGGGTCCGGGCCGGAATTCATTATTCCGGACCCGGACCCGGATCCGACCCGTTTACCCGACGGGTCTTTTATTCGGTGTTCCGGATCCGGACCCGGCGAGTCTCGGATCCGGGTCGGGTCTACCCGAACAAATTTGCCAAAATTTATAATTTCTAACAAAAAAGAGAAAGAGATATATTTGTAAACTAATTTCTAGCTAATGCAAAGAAAAAACCAAATAAGAAAATAAATCAAATTGATTTTACTCAAATACATCATCCTAATCAAATTATATTGATAATATATATTTTTTATAAATTATCAAATCATTTATATCCGGATCCGGGTCTAGTACGGGTCGGAATACTATATTCCGTATCCGACCCGTTTTTTTGTTTGAAAAAACGGATCCGGATCCGGATAACGGAATTAAATCCCTACCCATACCCGCAAAAATTTCAGGGATCCGATCCGGATCCGGGTGTAGACCCGACCCGTTGACCGGCCTAGGGTCACCCATCCTAGTACTACTGTCGCCCAAGCACGCTTAACTTCGAAGTTCTGATGGGATCCGGTGCACTAGTGCTGGTATGATCGCACCCGCCATGTTCCTTTCGCTTTATTCTTTTAAACTGCCACGTCCTGTGAAGCAGTTTGGCTTTTCTGGACCCGAATTCATTCTAAGCGTCAATTCATGAATTTTCTCTCATCCTTTTATTTATTTACTTTTATATTTTTTTCTTGTTGCTTTGCACCTTTTTTTTCCCTCGTCGCACAACTCTCAATTATCCTGAAATTGATCCTTCACGCTTGCGCTTATGCATTTGCGCCGACAACTTTGACCGACGATCCGGGTTTCGATCCAGCCGTACCGTTCCTGACTTGTCTCGCGCCTTCAGATCCGCCTTCATGCTTCGATGAGAAGCAAAATATAAAGCAATCGTTCCGACGGAGCTAAATTACTACAGCATAAAGAACGAAGGGGAAATTTGGATTTCGAAACAAAAAAGGGAGGGGTGCAACACGAGGATTTCCCAGGGGGTCACCTAGGGGTGTCAACGGGCCGGGTCCGGGCCGGAATTCTTTATTCCGGACCCGGACCCGGATCCGACCCGTTTACCCGACGGGTCTTTTATTCGGTGTTCCGGATCCGGACCCGGCGAGTCTCGGATCCGGGTCGGGTCTACCCGAACAAATTTGCCAAAATTTATAATTTCTAACAAAAAAGAGAAAAAGATATATTTGTAAACTAATTTCTAGCTAATGCAAAGAAAAAACCAAATAAGAAAATAAATCAAATTGATTTTACTCAAATACATTATCCTAATCAAATTATATTGATAATATATATTTTTTATAAATTATTAAATCATTTATATCCGGATCCGGGTCTAGTACGGGTCGGAATACAATATTCCGTATCCGACCCGTTTTTTTGTTTGAAAAAACGGATCCGGATCCGGATAACGGAATTAAATCCCTACCCATACCCGCAAAAATTTCAGCGATCCGATCCGGATCCGGGTGTAGACCCGACCCGTTGACCGGCCTAGGGTCACCCATCCTAGTACTACTGTCGCCCAAGCACGCTTAACTTCGGAGTTCTGATGGGATCCGGTGCATTAGTGCTGGTATGATCGCACCCGCCATGTTCCTTTCGCTTTATTCTTTTAAACTGCCACGTCCTGTGAAGCAGTTTGGCTTTTCTGGACCCGAATTCATTCTAAGCGTCAATTCATGAATTTCCTCTCATCCTTTTATTTATTTACTTTTATATTTTTTTCTTGTTGCTTTGCACCTTTTTTTTCCCTCGTCGCACAACTCTCAATTATCCTGAAATTGATCCTTCACGCTTGCGCTTATACATTTGCGCCGACAACTTTGACCGACGATCCGGGCTTCGATCCAGCCGTACCGTTCCTGACTTGTCTCGCGCCTTCAGATCCGCCTTCATGCTTCGATGAGAAGCAAAATATAAAGCAATCGTTCCGACGGAGCTAAATTACTACAGCATAAAGAACGAAGGGGAAATTTGGATTTCGAAACAAAAAAGGGAGGGGTGCAACACGAGGATTTCCCAGGGGGTCACCTAGGGGTGTCAACGGGCCGGGTCCGGGCCGGAATTCATTATTCCGGACCCGGACCCGGATCCGACCCGTTTACCCGACGGGTCTTTTATTCTGTGTTCCGGATCCGGACCCGGCGAGTCTCGGATCCGGGTCGGGTCTACCCGAACAAATTTGCCAAAATTTATAATTTCTAACAAAAAAGAGAAAAAAATATATTTGTAAACTAATTTCTAACTAATGCAAAGAAAAAACCAAATAAGAAAATAAATCAAATTGATTTTACTCAAATACATCATCCTAATCAAATTATATTGATAATATATATTTTTTATAAATTATTAAATCATTTATATCCGGATCCGGGTCTAATACGGGTCGGAATACTATATTCCGTATCCGACCCGTTTTTTTGTTTGAAAAAACGGATCCGGATCCGGATAACGGAATTAAATCCCTACCCATACCCGAAAAAATTTCAGGGATCCGATCCGGATCCGGGTCTAGACCCGACCCGTTGACAGGCCTAGGGTCACCCATCCTAGTACTACTGTCGCCCAAGCACGCTTAACTTCGGAGTTCTGATGGGATCCGGTGCATTAGTGCTGGTATGATCGCACCCGCCATGTTCCTTTCGCTTTATTCTTTTAAACTGCCACGTCCTGTGAAGCAGTTTGGCTTTTCTGGACCCGAATTCATTCTAAGCGTCAATTCATGAATTTCCTCTCATCCTTTTATTTATTTACTTTTATATTTTTTTCTTGTTGCTTTGCACCTTTTTTTTCCCTCGTCGCACAACTCTCAATTATCCTGAAATTGATCCTTCACGCTTGCGCTTATACATTTGCGCCGACAACTTTGACCGACGATCCGGGCTTCGATCCAGCCGTACCGTTCCTGACTTGTCTCGCGCCTTCAGATCCGCCTTCATGCTTCGATGAGAAGCAAAATATCAAGCAATCGTTTCGACGGAGCTAAATTACTACAGCATAAAGAACGAAGGGGAAATTTGGATTTCGAAACAAAAAAGGGAGGGGTGCAACACGAGGACTTCCCAGGGGGTCACCCATCCTAGTACTACTCTCGCCCAAGCACGCTTAACTTCGGAGTTCTGATGGGATCCGGTGCATTAGTGCTGGTATGATCGCACCCGCCATGTTCCTTTCGCTTTATTCTTTTAAACTGCCCCGTCCTGTGAAGCAGTGTGGCTTTTCTGGACCCGAATTCATTTTAAGCGTCAATTCAAGAATTTCCCCTCATCCTTTTATTTATTTACTTTTACATTTTTTTCTTGTTGATTTGCACCATTTTTTTTTCCCTCGTCGCGCAACTCTCAATTATCCTGAAATTGATCCTTCACGCATGCGCTTATACATTTGGCCGACAACTTTGACCGACGATCCGGGCTTCGATCCAGCCGTACCGTTCCTGACTTGTCTCGCGCCTTCAGATCCGCCTTCATGCTTCGATGAGAAGCAAAATATAAAGCAATCGTTCCGACGGAGCTAAATTACTACAGCATAAAGAACGAAGGGAAAATTTGGATTTCGAAACAAAAAAGGGAGGGGTGCAACACGAGGATTTCCCAGGGGGTCACCTAGGGGTGTCAACGGGCCGGGTCCGGGCCGGAATTCATTATTCCGGACCCGGACCCGGAGCCGACCCGTTTACCCGACGGGTCTTTTATTCGGTGTTCCGGATCCGGACCCGGCGAGTCTCGGATCCGGGTCGGGTCTACCCGAACAAATTTGCCAAAATTTATAATTTCTAACAAAAAAGAGAAAAAGATATATTTGTAAACTAATTTCTAGCTAATGCAAAGAAAAAACCAAATAAGAAAATAAATCAAATTGATTTTACTCAAATACATCATCCTAATCAAATTATATTGATAATATATATTTTTTATAAATTATTAAATCATTTATATCCGAATCCGGGTCTAATACGGGTCGGAATACTATATTCCGTATCCGACCCGTTTTTTTGTTTGAAAAAACGGATCCGGATCCGGATAACGGAATTAAATCCCTACCCATACCCGCAAAAATTTCAGCGATCCGATCCGGATCCGGGTGTAGACCCGACCCGTTGACCGGCCTAGGGTCACCCATCCTAGTACTACTGTCGCCCAAGCACGCTTAACTTCGAAGTTCTGATGGGATCCGGTGCATTAGTGCTGGTATGATCGCACCCGCCATGTTCCTTTCGCTTTATTCTTTTAAACTGCCACGTCCTGTGAAGCAGTTTGGCTTTTCTGGACCCGAATTCATTCTAAGCGTCAATTCATGAATTTCCTCTCATTCTTTTATTTATTTACTTTTATATTTTTTTCTTGTTGCTTTGCACCTTTTTTTTCCCTCGTCGCACAACTCTCAATTATCCTAAAATTGATCCTTCACGCTTGCGCTTATGCATTTGCGCCGACAACTTTGACCGACGATCCGGGCTTCGATCCAGCCGTACCGTTCCTGACTTGTCTCGCGCCTTCAGATCCGCCTTCATGCTTCGATGAGAAGCAAAATATAAAGCAATCGTTCCGACGGAGCTAAATTACTACAGCATAAAGAACGAAGGGGAAATTTGGATTTCGAAACAAAAAAGGGAGGGGTGCAACACGAGGATTTCCCAGGGGGTCACCTAGGGGTGTCAACGGGCCGGGTCCGGGCCGGAATTCATTATTCCGGACCCGGACCCGGATCCGACCCGTTTACCCGACGGGTCTTTTATTCTGTGTTCCGGATCCGGACCCGGCGAGTCTCGGATACGGGTCGGGTCTACCCGAACAAATTTGCCAAAATTTATAATTTCTAACAAAAAAGAGAAAAAAATATATTTGTAAACTAATTTCTAACTAATGCAAAGAAAAAACCAAATAAGAAAATAAATCAAATTGATTTTACTCAAATACATCATCCTAATCAAATTATATTGATAATATATATTTTTTATAAATTATTAAATCATTTATATCCGGATCCGGGTCTAATACGGGTCGGAATACTATATTCCGTATCCGACCCATTTTTTTGTTTGAAAAAACGGATCCGGATCCGGATAACGGAATTAAATCCCTACCCATACCCGCAAAAATTTCAGCGATCCGATCCGGATCCGGGTCTAGACCCGACCCGTTGACCGGCGTAGGGTCACCCATCCTAGTACTACTGTCGCCCAAGCACGCTTAATTTCGAAGTTCTGATGGGATCCGGTGCATTAGTGCTGGTATGATCGCACCCGCCATGTTCCTTTCGCTTTATTCTTTTAAACTGCCACGTCCTGTGAAGCAGTTTGGCTTTTCTGGACCCGAATTCATTCTAAGCGTCAATTCATGAATTTCCTCTCATCCTTTTATTTATTTACTTTTATATTTTTTTCTTGTTGCTTTGCACCTTTTTTTTCCCTCGTCGCACAACTCTCAATTATCCTGAAATTGATCCTTCACGCTTGCGCTTATACATTTGCGCCGACAACTTTGACCGACGATCCGGGCTTCGATCCAGCCGTACCGTTCCTGACTTGTCTCGCGCCTTCAGATCCGCTTTCATGCTTCGATGAGAAGCAAAATATAAAGCAATCGTTCCGACGGAGCTAAATTACTACAGCATAAAGAACGAAGGGGAAATTTGGATTTCGAAACAAAAAAGGGAGGGGTGCAACACGAGGACTTCCCAGGGGGTCACCCATCCTAGTACTACTCTCGCCCAAGCACGCTTAACTTCGGAGTTCTGATGGGATCCGGTGCATTAGTGCTGGTATGATCGCACCCGCCATGTTCCTTTCGCTTTATTCTTTTAAACTGCCCCGTCCTGTGAAGCAGTATGGCTTTTTTGGACCCGAATTCATTTTAAGCGTCAATTCAAGAATTTCCCCTCATCCTTTTATTTATTTACTTTTACATTTTTTTCTTGTTGATTTGCACCATTTTTTTTTCCCTCGTCGCGCAACTCTCAATTATCCTGAAATTGATCCTTCACGCTTGCGCTTATACATTTGCGCCGACAACTTTGACCGACGATCCGGGCTTCGATCCAGCCGTACCGTTCCTGACTTGTCTCGCGCCTTCAGATCCGCCTTCATGCTTCGATGAGAAGCAAAATATAAAGCAATCGTTCCGACGGAGCTAAATTACTACAGCATAAAGAACGAAGGGGAAATTTGGATTTCGAAACAAAAAAGGGAGGGGTGCAACACGAGGATTTCCCAGGGGGTCACCTAGGGGTGTCAACGGGCCGGGTCCGGGCCGGAATTCTTTATTCCGGACCCGGACCCGGATCCGACCCGTTTACCCGACGGGTCTTTTATTCGGTGTTCCGGATCCGGACCCGGCGAGTCTCGGATCCGGGTCGGGTCTACCCGAACAAATTTGCCAAAATTTATAATTTCTAACAAAAAAGAGAAAAAGATATATTTGTAAACTAATTTCTAGCTAATGCAAAGAAAAAACCAAATAAGAAAATAAATCAAATTGATTTTACTCAAATACATCATCCTAATCAAATTATATTGATAATATATATTTTTTATAAATTATTAAATCATTTATATCCGGATCCGGGTCTAGTACGGGTCGGAATACTATATTCCGTATCCGACCCGTTTTTTTGTTTGAAAAAACGGATCCGGATCCGGATAACGGAATTAAATCCCTACCCATACCCGCAAAAATTTCAGCGATCCGATCCGGATCCGGGTGTAGACCCGACCCGTTGACCGGCCTAGGGTCACCCATCCTAGTACTACTGTCGCCCAAGCACGCTTAATTTCGAAGTTCTGATGGGATCCGGTGCATTAGTGCTGGTATGATCGCACCCGCCATGTTCCTTTCGCTTTATTCTTTTAAACTGCCACGTCCTGTGAAGCAGTTTGGCTTTTCTGGACCCGAATTCATTCTAAGCGTCAATTCATGAATTTCCTCTCATCCTTTTATTTATTTACTTTTATATTTTTTTCTTGTTGCTTTGCACCTTTTTTTTCCCTCGTCGCACAACTCTCAATTATCCTGAAATTGATCCTTCACGCTTGCGCTTATACATTTGCGCCGACAACTTTGACCGACGATCCGAGCTTCGATCCAGCCGTACCGTTCCTGACTTGTCTCGCGCCTTCAGATCCGCCTTCATGCTTCGATGAGAAGCAAAATATAAAGCAATCGTTCCGACGGAGCTAAATTACTACAGCATAAAGAACGAAGGGGAAATTTGGATTTCGAAACAAAAAAGGGAGGGGTGCAACACGAGGACTTCCCAGGGGGTCACCCATCCTAGTACTACTCTCGCCCAAGCACGCTTAACTTCGGAGTTCTGATGGGATCCGGTGCATTAGTGCTGGTATGATCGCACCCGCCATGTTCCTTTCGTTTTATTCTTTTAAACTGCCCCGTCCTGTGAAGCAGTGTGGCTTTTCTGGACCCGAATTCATTTTAAGCGTCAATTCAAGAATTTCCCCTCATCCTTTTATTTATTTACTTTTACATTTTTTTCTTGTTGATTTGCACCATTTTTTTTCCCTCGTCGCGCAACTCTCAATTATCCTGAAATTGATCCTTCACGCATGCGCTTATACATTTGGCCGACAACTTTGACCGACGATCCGGGCTTCGATCCAGCCGTACCGTTCCTGACTTGTCTCGCGCCTTCAGATCCGCCTTCATGCTTCGATGAGAAGCAAAATATAAAGCAATCGTTCCGACGGAGCTAAATTACTACAGCATAAAGAACGAAGGGGAAATTTGGATTTCGAAACAAAAAAGGAAGGGGTGCAACACGAGGATTTCCCAGGGGGTCACCTAGGGGTGTCAACGGGCCGGGTCCGGGCCGGAATTCATTATTCCGGACCCGGACCCGGATCCGACCCGTTTACCCGACGGGTCTTTTATTCGGTGTTCCGGATCCGGACCCGGCGAGTCTCGGATCCGGGTCGGGTCTACCCGAACAAATTTGCCAAAATTTATAATTTCTAACAAAAAAGAGAAAGAGATATATTTGTAAACTAATTTCTAGCTAATGCAAAGAAAAAACCAAATAAGAAAATAAATCAAATTGATTTTACTCAAATACATCATCCTAATCAAATTATATTGATAATATATATTTTTTATAAATTATCAAATCATTTATATCCGGATCCGGGTCTAGTACGGGTCGGAATACTATATTCCGTATCCGACCCGTTTTTTTGTTTGAAAAAACGGATCCGGATCCGGATAACGGAATTAAATCCCTACCCATACCCGCAAAAATTTCAGGGATCCGATCCGGATCCGGGTGTAGACCCGACCCGTTGACCGGCCTAGGGTCACCCATCCTAGTACTACTGTCGCCCAAGCACGCTTAACTTCGAAGTTCTGATGGGATCCGGTGCACTAGTGCTGGTATGATCGCACCCGCCATGTTCCTTTCGCTTTATTCTTTTAAACTGCCACGTCCTGTGAAGCAGTTTGGCTTTTCTGGACCCGAATTCATTCTAAGCGTCAATTCATGAATTTCCTCTCATCCTTTTATTTATTTACTTTTATATTTTTTTCTTGTTGCTTTGCACCTTTTTTTTCCCTCGTCGCACAACTCTCAATTATCCTGAAATTGATCCTTCACGCTTGCGCTTATGCATTTGCGCCGACAACTTTGACCGACGATCCGGGTTTCGATCCAGCCGTACCGTTCCTGACTTGTCTCGCGCCTTCAGATCCGCCTTCATGCTTCGATGAGAAGCAAAATATAAAGCAATCGTTCCGACGGAGCTAAATTACTACAGCATAAAGAACGAAGGGGAAATTTGGATTTCGAAACAAAAAAGGGAGGGGTGCAACACGAGGATTTCCCAGGGGGTCACCTAGGGGTGTCAACGGGCCGGGTCCGGGCCGGAATTCATTATTCCGGACCCGGACCCGGATCCGACCCGTTTACCCGACGGGTCTTTTATTCTGTGTTCCGGATCCGGACCCGGCGAGTCTCGGATCCGGGTCGGGTCTACCCGAACAAATTTGCCAAAATTTATAATTTCTAACAAAAAAGAGAAAAAAATATATTTGTAAACTAATTTCTAACTAATGCAAAGAAAAAACCAAATAAGAAAATAAATCAAATTGATTTTACTCAAATACATCATCCTAATCAAATTATATTGATAATATATATTTTTTATAAATTATTAAATCATTTATATCCGGATCCGGGTCTAATACGGGTCGGAATACTATATTCCGTATCCGACCCGTTTTTTTGTTTGAAAAAACGGATCCGGATCCGGATAACGGAATTAAATCCCTACCCATACCCGAAAAAATTTCAGCGATCCGATCCGGATCCGGGTCTAGACCCGACCCGTTGACAGGCCTAGGGTCACCCATCCTAGTACTACTGTCGCCCAAGCACGCTTAACTTCGGAGTTCTGATGGGATCCGGTGCATTAGTGCTGGTATGATCGCACCCGCCATGTTCCTTTCGCTTTATTCTTTTAAACTGCCACGTCCTGTGAAGCAGTTTGGCTTTTCTGGACCCGAATTCATTCTAAGCGTCAATTCATGAATTTCCTCTCATCCTTTTATTTATTTACTTTTATATTTTTTTCTTGTTGCTTTGCACCTTTTTTTTCCCTCGTCGCACAACTCTCAATTATCCTGAAATTGATCCTTCACGCTTGCGCTTATACATTTGCGCCGACAACTTTGACCGACGATCCGGGCTTCGATCCAGCCGTACCGTTCCTGACTTGTCTCGCGCCTTCAGATCCGCCTTCATGCTTCGATGAGAAGCAAAATATCAAGCAATCGTTCCGACGGAGCTAAATTACTACAGCATAAAGAACGAAGGGGAAATTTGGATTTCGAAACAAAAAAGGGAGGGGTGCAACACGAGGACTTCCCAGGGGGTCACCCATCCTAGTACTACTCTCGCCCAAGCACGCTTAACTTCGGAGTTCTGATGGGATCCGGTGCATTAGTGCTGGTATGATCGCACCCGCCATGTTCCTTTCGCTTTATTCTTTTAAACTGCCCCGTCCTGTGAAGCAGTGTGGCTTTTCTGGACCCGAATTCATTTTAAGCGTCAATTCAAGAATTTCCCCTCATCCTTTTATTTATTTACTTTTACATTTTTTTCTTGTTGATTTGCACCATTTTTTTTTCCCTCGTCGCGCAACTCTCAATTATCCTGAAATTGATCCTTCACGCATGCGCTTATACATTTGGCCGACAACTTTGACCGACGATCCGGGCTTCGATCCAGCCGTACCGTTCCTGACTTGTCTCGCGCCTTCAGATCCGCCTTCATGCTTCGATGAGAAGCAAAATATAAAGCAATCGTTCCGACGGAGCTAAATTACTACAGCATAAAGAACGAAGGGAAAATTTGGATTTCGAAACAAAAAAGGGAGGGGTGCAACACGAGGATTTCCCAGGGGGTCACCTAGGGGTGTCAACGGGCCGGGTCCGGGCCGGAATTCATTATTCCGGACCCGGACCCGGAGCCGACCCGTTTACCCGACGGGTCTTTTATTCGGTGTTCCGGATCCGGACCCGGCGAGTCTCGGATCCGGGTCGGGTCTACCCGAACAAATTTGCCAAAATTTATAATTTCTAACAAAAAAGAGAAAAAGATATATTTGTAAACTAATTTCTAGCTAATGCAAAGAAAAAACCAAATAAGAAAATAAATCAAATTGATTTTACTCAAATACATCATCCTAATCAAATTATATTGATAATATATATTTTTTATAAATTATTAAATCATTTATATCCGAATCCGGGTCTAATACGGGTCGGAATACTATATTCCGTATCCGACCCGTTTTTTTGTTTGAAAAAACGGATCCGGATCCGGATAACGGAATTAAATCCCTACCCATACCCGCAAAAATTTCAGGGATCCGATCCGGATCCGGGTGTAGACCCGACCCGTTGACCGGCCTAGGGTCACCCATCCTAGTACTACTGTCGCCCAAGCACGCTTAACTTCGAAGTTCTGATGGGATCCGGTGCATTAGTGCTGGTATGATCGCACCCGCCATGTTCCTTTCGCTTTATTCTTTTAAACTGCCACGTCCTGTGAAGCAGTTTGGCTTTTCTGGACCCGAATTCATTCTAAGCGTCAATTCATGAATTTCCTCTCATCCTTTTATTTATTTACTTTTATATTTTTTTCTTGTTGCTTTGCACCTTTTTTTTCCCTCGTCGCACAACTCTCAATTATCCTGAAATTGATCCTTCACGCTTGCGCTTATACATTTGCGCCGACAACTTTGACCGACGATCCGAGCTTCGATCCAGCCGTACCGTTCCTGACTTGTCTCGCGCCTTCAGATCCGCCTTCATGCTTCGATGAGAAGCAAAATATAAAGCAATCGTTCCGACGGAGCTAAATTACTACAGCATAAAGAACGAAGGGGAAATTTGGATTTCGAAACAAAAAAGGGAGGGGTGCAACACGAGGACTTCCCTGGGGGTCACCCATCCTAGTACTACTCTCGCCCAAGCACGCTTAACTTCGGAGTTCTGATGGGATCCGGTGCATTAGTGCTGGTATGATCGCACCCGCCATGTTCCTTTCGTTTTATTCTTTTAAACTGCCCCGTCCTGTGAAGCAGTGTGGCTTTTCTGGACCCGAATTCATTTTAAGCGTCAATTCAAGAATTTCCCCTCATCCTTTTATTTATTTACTTTTACATTTTTTTCTTGTTGATTTGCACCATTTTTTTTTCCCTCGTCGCGCAACTCTCAATTATCCTGAAATTGATCTTTCACGCTTGCGCTTATACATTTGCGCCGACAACTTTGACCGACGATCCGGGCTTCGATCCAGCCGTACCGTTCCTGACTTGTCTCGCGCCTTCAGATCCGCCTTCATGCTTCGATGAGAAGCAAAATATAAAGCAATCGTTCCGACGGAGCTAAATTACTACAGCATAAAGAACGAAGGGGAAATTTGGATTTCGAAACAAAAAAGGAAGGGGTGCAACACGAGGATTTCCCAGGGGGTCACCTAGGGGTGTCAACGGGCCGGGTCCGGGCCGGAATTCATTATTCCGGACCCGGACCCGGATCCGACCCGTTTACCCGACGGGTCTTTTATTCGGTGTTCCGGATCCGGACCCGGCGAGTCTCGGATCCGGGTCGGGTCTACCCGAACAAATTTGCCAAAATTTATAATTTCTAACAAAAAAGAGAAAGAGATATATTTGTAAACTAATTTCTAGCTAATGCAAAGAAAAAACCAAATAAGAAAATAAATCAAATTGATTTTACTCAAATACATCATCCTAATCAAATTATATTGATAATATATATTTTTTATAAATTATCAAATCATTTATATCCGGATCCGGGTCTAGTACGGGTCGGAATACTATATTCCGTATCCGACCCGTTTTTTTGTTTGAAAAAACGGATCCGGATCCGGATAACGGAATTAAATCCCTACCCATACCCGCAAAAATTTCAGGGATCCGATCCGGATCCGGGTGTAGACCCGACCCGTTGACCGGCCTAGGGTCACCCATCCTAGTACTACTGTCGCACAAGCACGCTTAACTTCGAAGTTCTGATGGGATCCGGTGCACTAGTGCTGGTATGATCGCACCCGCCATGTTCCTTTCGCTTTATTCTTTTAAACTGCCACGTCCTGTGAAGCAGTTTGGCTTTTCTGGACCCGAATTCATTCTAAGCGTCAATTCATGAATTTCCTCTCATCCTTTTATTTATTTACTTTTATATTTTTTTCTTGTTGCTTTGCACCTTTTTTTTCCCTCGTCGCACAACTCTCAATTATCCTGAAATTGATCCTTCACGCTTGCGCTTATGCATTTGCGCCGACAACTTTGACCGACGATCCGGGTTTCGATCCAGCCGTACCGTTCCTGACTTGTCTCGCGCCTTCAGATCCGCCTTCATGCTTCGATGAGAAGCAAAATATAAAGCAATCGTTCCGACGGAGCTAAATTACTACAGCATAAAGAACGAAGGGGAAATTTGGATTTCGAAACAAAAAAGGGAGGGGTGCAACACGAGGATTTCCCAGGGGGTCACCTAGGGGTGTCAACGGGCCGGGTCCGGGCCGGAATTCATTATTCCGGACCCGGACCCGGATCCGACCCGTTTACCCGACGGGTCTTTTATTCTGTGTTCCGGATCCGGACCCGGCGAGTCTCGGATCCGGGTCGGGTCTACCCGAACAAATTTGCCAAAATTTATAATTTCTAACAAAAAAGAGAAAAAAATATATTTGTAAACTAATTTCTAACTAATGCAAAGAAAAAACCAAATAAGAAAATAAATCAAATTGATTTTACTCAAATACATCATCCTAATCAAATTATATTGATAATATATATTTTTTATAAATTATTAAATCATTTATATCCGGATCCGGGTCTAATACGGGTCGGAATACTATATTCCGTATCCGACCCGTTTTTTTGTTTGAAAAAACGGATCCGGATCCGGATAACGGAATTAAATCCCTACCCATACCCGAAAAAATTTCAGCGATCCGATCCGGATCCGGGTCTAGACCCGACCCGTTGACAGGCCTAGGGTCACCCATCCTAGTACTACTGTCGCCCAAGCACGCTTAACTTCGGAGTTCTGATGGGATCCGGTGCATTAGTGCTGGTATGATCGCACCCGCCATGTTCCTTTCGCTTTATTCTTTTAAACTGCCACGTCCTGTGAAGCAGTTTGGCTTTTCTGGACCCGAATTCATTCTAAGCGTCAATTCATGAATTTCCTCTCATCCTTTTATTTATTTACTTTTATATTTTTTTCTTGTTGCTTTGCACCTTTTTTTTCCCTCGTCGCACAACTCTCAATTATCCTGAAATTGATCCTTCACGCTTGCGCTTATACATTTGCGCCGACAACTTTGACCGACGATCCGGGCTTCGATCCAGCCGTACCGTTCCTGACTTGTCTCGCGCCTTCAGATCCGCCTTCATGCTTCGATGAGAAGCAAAATATCAAGCAATCGTTCCGACGGAGCTAAATTACTACAGCATAAAGAACGAAGGGGAAATTTGGATTTCGAAACAAAAAAGGGAGGGGTGCAACACGAGGACTTCCCAGGGGGTCACCCATCCTAGTACTACTCTCGCCCAAGCGCGCTTAACTTCGGAGTTCTGATGGGATCCGGTGCATTAGTGCTGGTATGATCGCACCCGCCATGTTCCTTTCGCTTTATTCTTTTAAACTGCCCCGTCCTGTGAAGCAGTGTGGCTTTTCTGGACCCGAATTCATTTTAAGCGTCAATTCAAGAATTTCCCCTCATCCTTTTATTTATTTACTTTTACATTTTTTTCTTGTTGATTTGCACCATTTTTTTTTCCCTCGTCGCGCAACTCTCAATTATCCTGAAATTGATCCTTCACGCATGCGCTTATACATTTGGCCGACAACTTTGACCGACGATCCGGGCTTCGATCCAGCCGTACCGTTCCTGACTTGTCTCGCGCCTTCAGATCCGCCTTCATGCTTCGATGAGAAGCAAAATATAAAGCAATCGTTCCGACGGAGCTAAATTACTACAGCATAAAGAACGAAGGGAAAATTTGGATTTCGAAACAAAAAAGGGAGGGGTGCAACACGAGGATTTCCCAGGGGGTCACCTAGGGGTGTCAACGGGCCGGGTCCGGGCCGGAATTCATTATTCCGGACCCGGACCCGGAGCCGACCCGTTTACCCGACGGGTCTTTTATTCGGTGTTCCGGATCCGGACCCGGCGAGTCTCGGATCCGGGTCGGGTCTACCCGAACAAATTTGCCAAAATTTATAATTTCTAACAAAAAAGAGAAAAAGATATATTTGTAAACTAATTTCTAGCTAATGCAAAGAAAAAACCAAATAAGAAAATAAATCAAATTGATTTTACTCAAATACATCATCCTAATCAAATTATATTGATAATATATATTTTTTATAAATTATTAAATCATTTATATCCGAATCCGGGTCTAATACGGGTCGGAATACTATATTCCGTATCCGACCCGTTTTTTTGTTTGAAAAAACGGATCCGGATCCGGATAACGGAATTAAATCCCTACCCATACCCGCAAAAATTTCAGGGATCCGATCCGGATCCGGGTGTAGACCCGACCCGTTGACCGGCCTAGGGTCACCCATCCTAGTACTACTGTCGCCCAAGCACGCTTAACTTCGAAGTTCTGATGGGATCCGGTGCATTAGTGCTGGTATGATCGCACCCGCCATGTTCCTTTCGCTTTATTCTTTTAAACTGCCACGTCCTGTGAAGCAGTTTGGCTTTTCTGGACCCGAATTCATTCTAAGCGTCAATTCATGAATTTCCTCTCATCCTTTTATTTATTTACTTTTATATTTTTTTCTTGTTGCTTTGCACCTTTTTTTTCCCTCGTCGCACAACTCTCAATTATCCTGAAATTGATCCTTCCCGCTTGCGCTTATACATTTGCGCCGACAACTTTGACCGACGATCCGAGCTTCGATCCAGCCGTACCGTTCCTGACTTGTCTCGCGCCTTCAGATCCGCCTTCATGCTTCGATGAGAAGCAAAATATAAAGCAATCGTTCCGACGGAGCTAAATTACTACAGCATAAAGAACGAAGGGGAAATTTGGATTTCGAAACAAAAAAGGGAGGGGTGCAACACGAGGACTTCCCAGGGGGTCACCCATCCTAGTACTACTCTCGCCCAAGCACGCTTAACTTCGGAGTTCTGATGGGATCCGGTGCATTAGTGCTGGTATGATCGCACCCGCCATGTTCCTTTCGTTTTATTCTTTTAAACTGCCCCGTCCTGTGAAGCAGTGTGGCTTTTCTGGACCCGAATTCATTTTAAGCGTCAATTCAAGAATTTCCCCTCATCCTTTTATTTATTTACTTTTACATTTTTTTATTGTTGATTTGCACCATTTTTTTTCCCTCGTCGCGCAACTCTCAATTATCCTGAAATTGATCTTTCACGCTTGCGCTTATACATTTGCGCCGACAACTTTGACCGACGATCCGGGCTTCGATCCAGCCGTACCGTTCCTGACTTGTCTCGCGCCTTCAGATCCGCCTTCATGCTTCGATGAGAAGCAAAATATAAAGCAATCGTTCCGACGGAGCTAAATTACTACAGCATAAAGAACGAAGGGGAAATTTGGATTTCGAAACAAAAAAGGAAGGGGTGCAACACGAGGATTTCCCAGGGGGTCACCTAGGGGTGTCAACGGGCCGGGTCCGGGCCGGAATTCATTATTCCGGACCCGGACCCGGATCCGACCCGTTTACCCGACGGGTCTTTTATTCGGTGTTCCGGATCCGGACCCGGCGAGTCTCGGATCCGGGTCGGGTCTACCCGAACAAATTTGCCAAAATTTATAATTTCTAACAAAAAAGAGAAAGAGATATATTTGTAAACTAATTTCTAGCTAATGCAAAGAAAAAACCAAATAAGAAAATAAATCAAATTGATTTTACTCAAATACATCATCCTAATCAAATTATATTGATAATATATATTTTTTATAAATTATCAAATCATTTATATCCGGATCCGGGTCTAGTACGGGTCGGAATACTATATTCCGTATCCGACCCGTTTTTTTGTTTGAAAAAACGGATCCGGATCCGGATAACGGAATTAAATCCCTACCCATACCCGCAAAAATTTCAGGGATCCGATCCGGATCCGGGTGTAGACCCGACCCGTTGACCGGCCTAGGGTCACCCATCCTAGTACTACTGTCGCACAAGCACGCTTAACTTCGAAGTTCTGATGGGATCCGGTGCACTAGTGCTGGTATGATCGCACCCGCCATGTTCCTTTCGCTTTATTCTTTTAAACTGCCACGTCCTGTGAAGCAGTTTGGCTTTTCTGGACCCGAATTCATTCTAAGCGTCAATTCATGAATTTCCTCTCATCCTTTTATTTATTTACTTTTATATTTTTTTCTTGTTGCTTTGCACCTTTTTTTTCCCTCGTCGCACAACTCTCAATTATCCTGAAATTGATCCTTCACGCTTGCGCTTATGCATTTGCGCCGACAACTTTGACCGACGATCCGGGTTTCGATCCAGCCGTACCGTTCCTGACTTGTCTCGCGCCTTCAGATCCGCCTTCATGCTTCGATGAGAAGCAAAATATAAAGCAATCGTTCCGACGGAGCTAAATTACTACAGCATAAAGAACGAAGGGGAAATTTGGATTTCGAAACAAAAAAGGGAGGGGTGCAACACGAGGATTTCCCAGGGGGTCACCTAGGGGTGTCAACGGGCCGGGTCCGGGCCGGAATTCATTATTCCGGACCCGGACCCGGATCCGACCCGTTTACCCGACGGGTCTTTTATTCTGTGTTCCGGATCCGGACCCGGCGAGTCTCGGATCCGGGTCGGGTCTACCCGAACAAATTTGCCAAAATTTATAATTTCTAACAAAAAAGAGAAAAAAATATATTTGTAAACTAATTTCTAACTAATGCAAAGAAAAAACCAAATAAGAAAATAAATCAAATTGATTTTACTCAAATACATCATCCTAATCAAATTATATTGATAATATATATTTTTTATAAATTATTAAATCATTTATATCCGGATCCGGGTCTAATACGGGTCGGAATACTATATTCCGTATCCGACCCGTTTTTTTGTTTGAAAAAACGGATCCGGATCCGGATAACGGAATTAAATCCCTACCCATACCCGAAAAAATTTCAGCGATCCGATCCGGATCCGGGTCTAGACCCGACCCGTTGACAGGCCTAGGGTCACCCATCCTAGTACTACTGTCGCCCAAGCACGCTTAACTTCGGAGTTCTGATGGGATCCGGTGCATTAGTGCTGGTATGATCGCACCCGCCATGTTCCTTTCGCTTTATTCTTTTAAACTGCCACGTCCTGTGAAGCAGTTTGGCTTTTCTGGACCCGAATTCATTCTAAGCGTCAATTCATGAATTTCCTCTCATCCTTTTATTTATTTACTTTTATATTTTTTTCTTGTTGCTTTGCACCTTTTTTTTCCCTCGTCGCACAACTCTCAATTATCCTGAAATTGATCCTTCACGCTTGCGCTTATACATTTGCGCCGACAACTTTGACCGACGATCCGGGCTTCGATCCAGCCGTACCGTTCCTGACTTGTCTCGCGCCTTCAGATCCGCCTTCATGCTTCGATGAGAAGCAAAATATCAAGCAATCGTTCCGACGGAGCTAAATTACTACAGCATAAAGAACGAAGGGGAAATTTGGATTTCGAAACAAAAAAGGGAGGGGTGCAACACGAGGACTTCCCAGGGGGTCACCCATCCTAGTACTACTCTCGCCCAAGCACGCTTAACTTCGGAGTTCTGATGGGATCCGGTGCATTAGTGCTGGTATGATCGCACCCGCCATGTTCCTTTCGCTTTATTCTTTTAAACTGCCCCGTCCTGTGAAGCAGTGTGGCTTTTCTGGACCCGAATTCATTTTAAGCGTCAATTCAAGAATTTCCCCTCATCCTTTTATTTATTTACTTTTACATTTTTTTCTTGTTGATTTGCACCATTTTTTTTTCCCTCGTCGCGCAACTCTCAATTATCCTGAAATTGATCCTTCACGCATGCGCTTATACATTTGGCCGACAACTTTGACCGACGATCCGGGCTTCGATCCAGCCGTACCGTTCCTGACTTGTCTCGCGCCTTCAGATCCGCCTTCATGCTTCGATGAGAAGCAAAATATAAAGCAATCGTTCCGACGGAGCTAAATTACTACAGCATAAAGAACGAAGGAAAAATTTGGATTTCGAAACAAAAAAGGGAGGGGTGCAACACGAGGATTTCCCAGGGGGTCACCTAGGGGTGTCAACGGGCCGGGTCCGGGCCGGAATTCATTATTCCGGACCCGGACCCGGAGCCGACCCGTTTACCCGACGGGTCTTTTATTCGGTGTTCCGGATCCGGACCCGGCGAGTCTCGGATCCGGGTCGGGTCTACCCGAACAAATTTGCCAAAATTTATAATTTCTAACAAAAAAGAGAAAAAGATATATTTGTAAACTAATTTCTAGCTAATGCAAAGAAAAAACCAAATAAGAAAATAAATCAAATTGATTTTACTCAAATACATCATCCTAATCAAATTATATTGATAATATATATTTTTTATAAATTATTAAATCATTTATATCCGAATCCGGGTCTAATACGGGTCGGAATACTATATTCCGTATCCGACCCGTTTTTTTGTTTGAAAAAACGGATCCGGATCCGGATAACGGAATTAAATCCCTACCCATACCCGCAAAAATTTCAGGGATCCGATCCGGATCCGGGTGTAGACCCGACCCGTTGACCGGCCTAGGGTCACCCATCCTAGTACTACTGTCGCCCAAGCACGCTTAACTTCGAAGTTCTGATGGGATCCGGTGCATTAGTGCTGGTATGATCGCACCCGCCATGTTCCTTTCGCTTTATTCTTTTAAACTGCCACGTCCTGTGAAGCAGTTTGGCTTTTCTGGACCCGAATTCATTCTAAGCGTCAATTCATGAATTTCCTCTCATCCTTTTATTTATTTACTTTTATATTTTTTTCTTGTTGCTTTGCACCTTTTTTTTCCCTCGTCGCACAACTCTCAATTATCCTGAAATTGATCCTTCACGCTTGCGCTTATGCATTTGCGCCGACAACTTTGACCGACGATCCGGGCTTCGATCCAGCCGTACCGTTCCTGACTTGTCTCGCGCCTTCAGATCCGCCTTCATGCTTCGATGAGAAGCAAAATATAAAGCAATCGTTCCGACGGAGCTAAATTACTACAGCATAAAGAACGAAGGGGAAATTTGGATTTCGAAACAAAAAAGGGAGGGGTGCAACACGAGGATTTCCCAGGGGGTCACCTAGGGGTGTCAACGGGCCGGGTCCGGGCCGGAATTCATTATTCCGGACCCGGACCCGGATCCGACCCGTTTACCCGACGGGTCTTTTATTCTGTGTTCCGGATCCGGACCCGGCGAGTCTCGGATACGGGTCGGGTCTACCCGAACAAATTTGCCAAAATTTATAATTTCTAACAAAAAAGAGAAAAAAATATATTTGTAAACTAATTTCTAACTAATGCAAAGAAAAAACCAAATAAGAAAATAAATCAAATTGATTTTACTCAAATACATCATCCTAATCAAATTATATTGATAATATATATTTTTTATAAATTATTAAATCATTTATATCCGGATCCGGGTCTAATACGGGTCGGAATACTATATTCCGTATCCGACCCATTTTTTTGTTTGAAAAAACGGATCCGGATCCGGATAACGGAATTAAATCCCTACCCATACCCGCAAAAATTTCAGGGATCCGATCCGGATCCGGGTGTAGACCCGACCCGTTGACCGGCCTAGGGTCACCCATCCTAGTACTACTGTCGCCCAAGCACGCTTAACTTCGAAGTTCTGATGGGATCCGGTGCATTAGTGCTGGTATGATCACACCCGCCATGTTCCTTTCGCTTTATTCTTTTAAACTGCCACGTCCTGTGAAGCAGTTTGGCTTTTCTGGACCCGAATTCATTCTAAGCGTCAATTCATGAATTTCCTCTCATCCTTTTATTTATTTACTTTTATATTTTTTTCTTGTTGCTTTGCACCTTTTTTTTCCCTCGTCGCACAACTCTCAATTATCCTGAAATTGATCCTTCACGCTTGCGCTTATGCATTTGCGCCGACAACTTTGACCGACGATCCGGGCTTCGATCCAGCCGTACCGTTCCTGACTTGTCTCGCGCCTTCAGATCCGCCTTCATGCTTCGATGAGAAGCAAAATATAAAGCAATCGTTCCGACGGAGCTAAATTACTACAGCATAAAGAACGAAGGGGAAATTTGGATTTCGAAACAAAAAAGGGAGGGGTGCAACACGAGGATTTCCCAGGGGGTCACCTAGGGGTGTCAACGGGCCGGGTCCGGGCCGGAATTCATTATTCCGGACCCGGACCCGGATCCGACCCGTTTACCCGACGGGTCTTTTATTCTGTGTTCCGGATCCGGACCCGGCGAGTCTCGGATACGGGTCGGGTCTACCCGAACAAATTTGCCAAAATTTATAATTTCTAACAAAAAAGAGAAAAAAATATATTTGTAAACTAATTTCTAACTAATGCAAAGAAAAAACCAAATAAGAAAATAAATCAAATTGATTTTACTCAAATACATCATCCTAATCAAATTATATTGATAATATATATTTTTTATAAATTATTAAATCATTTATATCCGGATCCGGGTCTAATACGGGTCGGAATACTATATTCCGTATCCGACCCATTTTTTTGTTTGAAAAAACGGATCCGGATCCGGATAACGGAATTAAATCCCTACCCATACCCGCAAAAATTTCAGCGATCCGATCCGGATCCGGGTCTAGACCCGACCCGTTGACCGGCGTAGGGTCACCCATCCTAGTACTACTGTCGCCCAAGCACGCTTAATTTCGAAGTTCTGATGGGATCCGGTGCATTAGTGCTGGTATGATCGCACCCGCCATGTTCCTTTCGCTTTATTCTTTTAAACTGCCACGTCCTGTGAAGCAGTTTGGCTTTTCTGGACCCGAATTCATTCTAAGCGTCAATTCATGAATTTCCTCTCATCCTTTTATTTATTTACTTTTATATTTTTTTCTTGTTGCTTTGCACCTTTTTTTTCCCTCGTCGCACAACTCTCAATTATCCTGAAATTGATCCTTCACGCTTGCGCTTATACATTTGCGCCGACAACTTTGACCGACGATCCGGGCTTCGATCCAGCCGTACCGTTCCTGACTTGTCTCGCGCCTTCAGATCCGCCTTCATGCTTCGATGAGAAGCAAAATATAAAGCAATCGTTCCGACGGAGCTAAATTACTACAGCATAAAGAACGAAGGTGAAATTTGGATTTCGAAACAAAAAAGGGAGGGGTGCAACACGAGGACTTCCCAGGGGGTCACCCATGCTAGTACTACTCTCGCCCAAGCACGCTTAACTTCGGAGTTCTGATGGGATCCGGTGCATTAGTGCTGGTATGATCGCACCCGCCATGTTCCTTTCGTTTTATTCTTTTAAACTGCCCCGTCCTGTGAAGCAGTGTGGCTTTTCTGGACCCGAATTCATTTTAAGCGTCAATTCAAGAATTTCCCCTCATCCTTTTATTTATTTACTTTTACATTTTTTTCTTGTTGATTTGCACCATTTTTTTCCCTCGTCGCGCAACTCTCAATTATCCTGAAATTGATCTTTCACGCTTGCGCTTATACATTTGCGCCGACAACTTTGACCGACGATCCGGGCTTCGATCCAGCCGTACCGTTCCTGACTTGTCTCGCGCCTTCAGATCCGCCTTCATGCTTCGATGAGAAGCAAAATATAAAGCAATCGTTCCGACGGAGCTAAATTACTACAGCATAAAGAACGAAGGGGAAATTTGGATTTCGAAACAAAAAAGGAAGGGGTGCAACACGAGGATTTCCCAGGGGGTCACCTAGGGGTGTCAACGGGCCGGGTCCGGGCCGGAATTCATTATTCCGGACCCGGACCCGGATCCGACCCGTTTACCCGACGGGTCTTTTATTCGGTGTTCCGGATCCGGACCCGGCGAGTCTCGGATCCGGGTCGGGTCTACCCGAACAAATTTGCCAAAATTTATAATTTCTAACAAAAAAGAGAAAGAGATATATTTGTAAACTAATTTCTAGCTAATGCAAAGAAAAAACCAAATAAGAAAATAAATCAAATTGATTTTACTCAAATACATCATCCTAATCAAATTATATTGATAATATATATTTTTTATAAATTATCAAATCATTTATATCCGGATCCGGGTCTAGTACGGGTCGGAATACTATATTCCGTATCCGACCCGTTTTTTTGTTTGAAAAAACGGATCCGGATCCGGATAACGGAATTAAATCCCTACCCATACCCGCAAAAATTTCAGGGATCCGATCCGGATCCGGGTGTAGACCCGACCCGTTGACCGGCCTAGGGTCACCCATCCTAGTACTACTGTCGCCCAAGCACGCTTAACTTCGGAGTTCTGATGGGATCCGGTGCATTAGTGCTGGTATGATCGCACCCGCCATGTTCCTTTCGCTTTATTCTTTTAAACTGCCACGTCCTGTGAAGCAGTTTGGCTTTTCTGGACCCGAATTCATTCTAAGCGTCAATTCATGAATTTCCTCTCATCCTTTTATTTATTTACTTTTATATTTTTTTCTTGTTGCTTTGCACCTTTTTTTTCCCTCGTCGCACAACTCTCAATTATCCTGAAATTGATCCTTCACGCTTGCGCTTATGCATTTGCGCCGACAACTTTGACCGACGATCCGGGCTTCGATCCAGCCGTACCGTTCCTGACTTGTCTCGCGCCTTCAGATCCGCCTTCATGCTTCAATGAGAAGCAAAATATAAAGCAATCGTTCCGACGGAGCTAAATTACTACAGCATAAAGAACGAAGGGGAAATTTGGATTTCGAAACAAAAAAGGGAGGGGTGCAACACGAGGACTTCCCAGGGGGTCACCCATCCTAGTACTACTCTCGCCCAAGCACGCTTAACTTCGGAGTTCTGATGGGATCCGGTGCATTAGTGCTGGTATGATCGCACCCGCCATGTTCCTTTCGCTTTATTCTTTTAAACTGCCCCGTCCTGTGAAGCAGTATGGCTTTTTTGGACCCGAATTCATTTTAAGCGTCAATTCAAGAATTTCCCCTCATCCTTTTATTTATTTACTTTTACATTTTTTTCTTGTTGATTTGCACCATTTTTTTTTCCCTCGTCGCGCAACTCTCAATTATCCTGAAATTGATCCTTCACGCTTGCGCTTATACATTTGCGCCGACAACTTTGACCGACGATCCGGGCTTCGATCCAGCCGTACCGTTCCTGACTTGTCTCGCGCCTTCAGATCCGCCTTCATGCTTCGATGAGAAGCAAAATATAAAGCAATCGTTCCGACGGAGCTAAATTACTACAGCATAAAGAACGAAGGGGAAATTTGGATTTCGAAACAAAAAAGGGAGGGGTGCAACACGAGGATTTCCCAGGGGGTCACCTAGGGGTGTCAACGGGCCGGGTCCGGGCCGGAATTCTTTATTCCGGACCCGGACCCGGATCCGACCCGTTTACCCGACGGGTCTTTTATTTCGGTGTTCCGGATCCGGACCCGGCGAGTCTCGGATCCGGGTCGGGTCTACCCGAACAAATTTGCCAAAATTTATAATTTCTAACAAAAAAGAGAAAAAGATATATTTGTAAACTAATTTCTAGCTAATGCAAAGAAAAAACCAAATAAGAAAATAAATCAAATTGATTTTACTCAAATACATCATCCTAATCAAATTATATTGATAATATATATTTTTTATAAATTATTAAATCATTTATATCCGGATCCGGGTCTAGTACGGGTCGGAATACTATATTCCGTATCCGACCCGTTTTTTTGTTTGAAAAAACGGATCCGGATCCGGATAACGGAATTAAATCCCTACCCATACCCGCAAAAATTTCAGCGATCCGATCCGGATCCGGGTGTAGACCCGACCCGTTGACCGGCCTAGGGTCACCCATCCTAGTACTACTGTCGCCCAAGCACGCTTAATTTCGAAGTTCTGATGGGATCCGGTGCATTAGTGCTGGTATGATCGCACCCGCCATGTTCCTTTCGCTTTATTCTTTTAAACTGCCACGTCCTGTGAAGCAGTTTGGCTTTTCTGGACCCGAATTCATTCTAAGCGTCAATTCATGAATTTCCTCTCATCCTTTTATTTATTTACTTTTATATTTTTTTCTTGTTGCTTTGCACCTTTTTTTTCCCTCGTCGCACAACTCTCAATTATCCTGAAATTGATCCTTCACGCTTGCGCTTATACATTTGCGCCGACAACTTTGACCGACGATTCGAGCTTCGATCCAGCCGTACCGTTCCTGACTTGTCTCGCGCCTTCAGATCCGCCTTCATGCTTCGATGAGAAGCAAAATATAAAGCAATCGTTCCGACGGAGCTAAATTACTACAGCATAAAGAACGAAGGGGAAATTTGGATTTCGAAACAAAAAAGGGAGGGGTGCAACACGAGGACTTCCCAGGGGGTCACCCATCCTAGTACTACTCTCGCCCAAGCACGCTTAACTTCGGAGTTCTGATGGGATCCGGTGCATTAGTGCTGGTATGATCGCACCCGCCATGTTCCTTTCGTTTTATTCTTTTAAACTGCCCCGTCCTGTGAAGCAGTGTGGCTTTTCTGGACCCGAATTCATTTTAAGCGTCAATTCAAGAATTTCCCCTCATCCTTTTATTTATTTACTTTTACATTTTTTTCTTGTTGATTTGCACCATTTTTTTTCCCTCGTCGCGCAACTCTCAATTATCCTGAAATTGATCTTTCACGCTTGCGCTTATACATTTGCGCCGACAACTTTGACCGACGATCCGGGCTTCGATCCAGCCGTACCGTTCCTGACTTGTCTCGCGCCTTCAGATCCGCCTTCATGCTTCGATGAGAAGCAAAATATAAAGCAATCGTTCCGACGGAGCTAAATTACTACAGCATAAAGAACGAAGGGGAAATTTGGATTTCGAAACAAAAAAGGAAGGGGTGCAACACGAGGATTTCCCAGGGGGTCACCTAGGGGTGTCAACGGGCCGGGTCCGGGCCGGAATTCATTATTCCGGACCCGGACCCGGATCCGACCCGTTTACCCGACGGGTCTTTTATTCGGTGTTCCGGATCCGGACCCGGCGAGTCTCGGATCCGGGTCGGGTCTACCCGAACAAATTTGCCAAAATTTATAATTTCTAACAAAAAAGAGAAAGAGATATATTTGTAAACTAATTTCTAGCTAATGCAAAGAAAAAACCAAATAAGAAAATAAATCAAATTGATTTTACTCAAATACATCATCCTAATCAAATTATATTGATAATATATATTTTTTATAAATTATCAAATCATTTATATCCGGATCCGGGTCTAGTACGGGTCGGAATACTATATTCCGTATCCGACCCGTTTTTTTGTTTGAAAAAACGGATCCGGATCCGGATAACGGAATTAAATCCCTACCCATACCCGCAAAAATTTCAGGGATCCGATCCGGATCCGGGTGTAGACCCGACCCGTTGACCGGCCTAGGGTCACCCATCCTAGTACTACTGTCGCCCAAGCACGCTTAACTTCGAAGTTCTGATGGGATCCGGTGCACTAGTGCTGGTATGATCGCACCCGCCATGTTCCTTTCGCTTTATTCTTTTAAACTGCCACGTCCTGTGAAGCAGTTTGGCTTTTCTGGACCCGAATTCATTCTAAGCGTCAATTCATGAATTTCCTCTCATCCTTTTATTTATTTACTTTTATATTTTTTTCTTGTTGCTTTGCACCTTTTTTTTCCCTCGTCGCACAACTCTCAATTATCCTGAAATTGATCCTTCACGCTTGCGCTTATGCATTTGCGCCGATAACTTTGACCGACGATCCGGGTTTCGATCCAGCCGTACCGTTCCTGACTTGTCTCGCGCCTTCAGATCCGCCTTCATGCTTCGATGAGAAGCAAAATATAAAGCAATCGTTCCGACGGAGCTAAATTACTACAGCATAAAGAACGAAGGGGAAATTTGGATTTCGAAACAAAAAAGGGAGGGGTGCAACACGAGGATTTCCCAGGGGGTCACCTAGGGGTGTCAACGGGCCGGGTCCGGGCCGGAATTCATTATTCCGGACCCGGACCCGGATCCGACCCGTTTACCCGACGGGTCTTTTATTCGGTGTTCCGGATCCGGACCCGGCGAGTCTCGGATCCGGGTCGGGTCTACCCGAACAAATTTGCCAAAATTTATAATTTCTAACAAAAAAGAGAAAGAGATATATTTGTAAACTAATTTCTAGCTAATGCAAAGAAAAAACCAAATAAGAAAATAAATCAAATTGATTTTACTCAAATACATCATCCTAATCAAATTATATTGATAATATATATTTTTTATAAATTATCAAATCATTTATATCCGGATCCGGGTCTAGTACGGGTCGGAATACTATATTCCGTATCCGACCCGTTTTTTTGTTTGAAAAAACGGATCCGGATCCGGATAACGGAATTAAATCCCTACCCATACCCGCAAAAATTTCAGGGATCCGATCCGGATCCGGGTGTAGACCCGACCCGTTGACCGGCCTAGGGTCACCCATCCTAGTACTACTGTCGCCCAAGCACGCTTAACTTCGAAGTTCTGATGGGATCCGGTGCACTAGTGCTGGTATGATCGCACCCGCCATGTTCCTTTCGCTTTATTCTTTTAAACTGCCACGTCCTGTGAAGCAGTTTGGCTTTTCTGGACCCGAATTCATTCTAAGCGTCAATTCATGAATTTCCACTCATCCTTTTATTTATTTACTTTTATATTTTTTTCTTGTTGCTTTGCACCTTTTTTTTCCCTCGTCGCACAACTCTCAATTATCCTGAAATTGATCCTTCACGCTTGCGCTTATGCATTTGCGCCGATAACTTTGACCGACGATCCGGGTTTCGATCCAGCCGTACCGTTCCTGACTTGTCTCGCGCCTTCAGATCCGCCTTCATGCTTCGATGAGAAGCAAAATATAAAGCAATCGTTCCGACGGAGCTAAATTACTACAGCATAAAGAACGAAGGGGAAATTTGGATTTCGAAACAAAAAAGGGAGGGGTGCAACACGAGGATTTCCCAGGGGGTCACCTAGGGGTGTCAACGGGCCGGGTCCGGGCCGGAATTCTTTATTCCGGACCCGGACCCGGATCCGACCCGTTTACCCGACGGGTCTTTTATTCGGTGTTCCGGATCCGGACCCGGCGAGTCTCGGATCCGGGTCGGTCTACCCGAACAAATTTGCCAAAATTTATAATTTCTAACAAAAAAGAGAAAAAGATATATTTGTAAACTAATTTCTAGCTAATGCAAAGAAAAAACCAAATAAGAAAATAAATCAAATTGATTTTACTCAAATACATTATCCTAATCAAATTATATTGATAATATATATTTTTTATAAATTATTAAATCATTTATATCCGGATCCGGGTCTAGTACGGGTCGGAATACAATATTCCGTATCCGACCCGTTTTTTTGTTTGAAAAAACGGATCCGGATCCGGATAACGGAATTAAATCCCTACCCATACCCGCAAAAATTTCAGCGATCCGATCCGGATCCGGGTGTAGACCCGACCCGTTGACCGGCCTAGGGTCACCCATCCTAGTACTACTGTCGCCCAAGCACGCTTAACTTCGGAGTTCTGATGGGATCCGGTGCATTAGTGCTGGTATGATCGCACCCGCCATGTTCCTTTCGCTTTATTCTTTTAAACTGCCACGTCCTGTGAAGCAGTTTGGCTTTTCTGGACCCGAATTCATTCTAAGCGTCAATTCATGAATTTCCTCTCATCCTTTTATTTATTTACTTTTATATTTTTTTCTTGTTGCTTTGCACCTTTTTTTTCCCTCGTCGCACAACTCTCAATTATCCTGAAATTGATCCTTCACGCTTGCGCTTATGCATTTGCGCCGACAACTTTGACCGAAGATCCGGGTTTCGATCCAGCCGTACCGTTCCTGACTTGTCTCGCGCCTTCAGATCCGCCTTCATGCTTCGATGAGAAGCAAAATATAAAGCAATCGTTCCGACGGAGCTAAATTACTACAGCATAAAGAACGAAGGGGAAATTTGGATTTCGAAACAAAAAAGGGAGGGGTGCAACACGAGGATTTCCCAGGGGGTCACCTAGGGGTGTCAACGGGCCGGGTCCGGGCCGGAATTCATTATTCCGGACCCGGACCCGGATCCGACCCGTTTACCCGACGGGTCTTTTATTCTGTGTTCCGGATCCGGACCCGGCGAGTCTCGGATCCGGGTCGGGTCTACCCGAACAAATTTGCCAAAATTTATAATTTCTAACAAAAAAGAGAAAAAAATATATTTGTAAACTAATTTCTAACTAATGCAAAGAAAAAACCAAATAAGAAAATAAATCAAATTGATTTTACTCAAATACATCATCCTAATCAAATTATATTGATAATATATATTTTTTATAAATTATTAAATCATTTATATCCGGATCCGGGTCTAATACGGGTCGGAATACTATATTCCGTATCCGACCCGTTTTTTTGTTTGAAAAAACGGATCCGGATCCGGATAACGGAATTAAATCCCTACCCATACCCGAAAAAATTTCAGCGATCCGATCCGGATCCGGGTCTAGACCCGACCCGTTGACAGGCCTAGGGTCACCCATCCTAGTACTACTGTCGCCCAAGCACGCTTAACTTCGGAGTTCTGATGGGATCCGGTGCATTAGTGCTGGTATGATCGCACCCGCCATGTTCCTTTCGCTTTATTCTTTTAAACTGCCACGTCCTGTGAAGCAGTTTGGCTTTTCTGGACCCGAATTCATTCTAAGCGTCAATTCATGAATTTCCTCTCATCCTTTTATTTATTTACTTTTATATTTTTTTCTTGTTGCTTTGCACCTTTTTTTTCCCTCGTCGCACAACTCTCAATTATCCTGAAATTGATCCTTCACGCTTGCGCTTATACATTTGCGCCGACAACTTTGACCGACGATCCGGGTTTCGATCCAGCCGTACCGTTCCTGACTTGTCTCGCGCCTTCAGA
Organism: Coffea arabica; assembly: GCF_036785885.1. Classification (NCBI taxonomy): domain Eukaryota; kingdom Viridiplantae; phylum Streptophyta; class Magnoliopsida; order Gentianales; family Rubiaceae; genus Coffea; species Coffea arabica. The sequence continues at coordinate 21,761,389 of NC_092330.1, forward strand.
TCCGCCTTCATGCTTCGATGAGAAGCAAAATATCAAGCAATCGTTCCGACGGAGCTAAATTACTACAGCATAAAGAACGAAGGGGAAATTTGGATTTCGAAACAAAAAAGGGAGGGGTGCAACACGAGGACTTCCCAGGGGGTCACCCATCCTAGTACTACTCTCGCCCAAGCACGCTTAACTTCGGAGTTCTGATGGGATCCGGTGCATTAGTGCTGGTATGATCGCACCCGCCATGTTCCTTTCGCTTTATTCTTTTAAACTGCCCCGTCCTGTGAAGCAGTGTGGCTTTTCTGGACCCGAATTCATTTTAAGCGTCAATTCAAGAATTTCCCCTCATCCTTTTATTTATTTACTTTTACATTTTTTTCTTGTTGATTTGCACCATTTTTTTTTCCCTCGTCGCGCAACTCTCAATTATCCTGAAATTGATCCTTCACGCATGCGCTTATACATTTGGCCGACAACTTTGACCGACGATCCGGGCTTCGATCCAGCCGTACCGTTCCTGACTTGTCTCGCGCCTTCAGATCCGCCTTCATGCTTCGATGAGAAGCAAAATATAAAGCAATCGTTCCGACGGAGCTAAATTACTACAGCATAAAGAACGAAGGGAAAATTTGGATTTCGAAACAAAAAAGGGAGGGGTGCAACACGAGGATTTCCCAGGGGGTCACCTAGGGGTGTCAACGGGCCGGGTCCGGGCCGGAATTCATTATTCCGGACCCGGACCCGGAGCCGACCCGTTTACCCGACGGGTCTTTTATTCGGTGTTCCGGATCCAGACCCGGCGAGTCTCGGATCCGGGTCGGGTCTACCCGAACAAATTTGCCAAAATTTATAATTTCTAACAAAAAAGAGAAAAAGATATATTTGTAAACTAATTTCTAGCTAATGCAAAGAAAAAACCAAATAAGAAAATAAATCAAATTGATTTTACTCAAATACATCATCCTAATCAAATTATATTGATAATATATATTTTTTATAAATTATTAAATCATTTATATCCGAATCCGGGTCTAATACGGGTCGGAATACTATATTCCGTATCCGACCCGTTTTTTTGTTTGAAAAAACGGATCCGGATCCGGATAACGGAATTAAATCCCTACCCATACCCGCAAAAATTTCAGCGATCCGATCCGGATCCGGGTGTAGACCCGACCCGTTGACCGGCCTAGGGTCACCCATCCTAGTACTACTGTCGCCCAAGCACGCTTAACTTCGGAGTTCTGATGGGATCCGGTGCATTAGTGCTGGTATGATCGCACCCGCCATGTTCCTTTCGATTTATTCTTTTAAACTGCCACGTCCTGTGAAGCAGTTTGGCTTTTCTGGACCCGAATTCATTCTAAGCGTCAATTCATGAATTTCCTCTCATCCTTTTATTTATTTACTTTTATATTTTTTTCTTGTTGCTTTGCACCTTTTTTTTCCCTCGTCGCACAACTCTCAATTATCCTGAAATTGATCCTTCACGCTTGCGCTTATGCATTTGCGCCGACAACTTTGACCGAAGATCCGGGTTTCGATCCAGCCGTACCGTTCCTGACTTGTCTCGCGCCTTCAGATCCGCCTTCATGCTTCGATGAGAAGCAAAATATAAAGCAATCGTTCCGACGGAGCTAAATTACTACAGCATAAAGAACGAAGGGGAAATTTGGATTTCGAAACAAAAAAGGGAGGGGTGCAACACGAGGATTTCCCAGGGGGTCACCTAGGGGTGTCAACGGGCCGGGTCCGGGCCGGAATTCATTATTCCGGACCCGGACCCGGATCCGACCCGTTTACCCGACGGGTCTTTTATTCTGTGTTCCGGATCCGGACCCGGCGAGTCTCGGATCCGGGTCGGGTCTACCCGAACAAATTTGCCAAAATTTATAATTTCTAACAAAAAAGAGAAAAAAATATATTTGTAAACGAATTTCTAACTAATGCAAAGAAAAAACCAAATAAGAAAATAAATCAAATTGATTTTACTCAAATACATCATCCTAATCAAATTATATTGATAATATATATTTTTTATAAATTATTAAATCATTTATATCCGGATCCGGGTCTAATACGGGTCGGAATACTATATTCCGTATCCGACCCGTTTTTTTGTTTGAAAAAACGGATCCGGATCCGGATAACGGAATTAAATCCCTACCCATACCCGAAAAAATTTCAGCGATCCGATCCGGATCCGGGTCTAGACCCGACCCGTTGACAGGCCTAGGGTCACCCATCCTAGTACTACTGTCGCCCAAGCACGCTTAACTTCGGAGTTCTGATGGGATCCGGTGCATTAGTGCTGGTATGATCGCACCCGCCATGTTCCTTTCGCTTTATTCTTTTAAACTGCCACGTCCTGTGAAGCAGTTTGGCTTTTCTGGACCCGAATTCATTCTAAGCGTCAATTCATGAATTTCCTCTCATCCTTTTATTTATTTACTTTTATATTTTTTTCTTGTTGCTTTGCACCTTTTTTTTCCCTCGTCGCACAACTCTCAATTATCCTGAAATTGATCCTTCACGCTTGCGCTTATACATTTGCGCCGACAACTTTGACCGACGATCCGGGTTTCGATCCAGCCGTACCGTTCCTGACTTGTCTCGCGCCTTCAGATCCGCCTTCATGCTTCGATGAGAAGCAAAATATCAAGCAATCGTTCCGACGGAGCTAAATTACTACAGCATAAAGAACGAAGGGGAAATTTGGATTTCGAAACAAAAAAGGGAGGGGTGCAACACGAGGACTTCCCAGGGGGTCACCCATCCTAGTACTACTCTCGCCCAAGCACGCTTAACTTCGGAGTTCTGATGGGATCCGGTGCATTAGTGCTGGTATGATCGCACCCGCCATGTTCCTTTCGCTTTATTCTTTTAAACTGCCCCGTCCTGTGAAGCAGTGTGGCTTTTCTGGACCCGAATTCATTTTAAGCGTCAATTCAAGAATTTCCCCTCATCCTTTTATTTATTTACTTTTACATTTTTTTCTTGTTGATTTGCACCATTTTTTTTTCCCTCGTCGCGCAACTCTCAATTATCCTGAAATTGATCCTTCACGCATGCGCTTATACATTTGGCCGACAACTTTGACCGACGATCCGGGCTTCGATCCAGCCGTACCGTTCCTGACTTGTGTCGCGCCTTCAGATCCGCCTTCATGCTTCGATGAGAAGCAAAATATAAAGCAATCGTTCCGACGGAGCTAAATTACTACAGCATAAAGAACGAAGGGAAAATTTGGATTTCGAAACAAAAAAGGGAGGGGTGCAACACGAGGATTTCCCAGGGGGTCACCTAGGGGTGTCAACGGGCCGGGTCCGGGCCGGAATTCATTATTCCGGACCCGGACCCGGAGCCGACCCGTTTACCCGACGGGTCTTTTATTCGGTGTTCCGGATCCAGACCCGGCGAGTCTCGGATCCGGGTCGGGTCTACCCGAACAAATTTGCCAAAATTTATAATTTCTAACAAAAAAGAGAAAAAGATATATTTGTAAACTAATTTCTAGCTAATGCAAAGAAAAAACCAAATAAGAAAATAAATCAAATTGATTTTACTCAAATACATCATCCTAATCAAATTATATTGATAATATATATTTTTTATAAATTATTAAATCATTTATATCCGAATCCGGGTCTAATACGGGTCGGAATACTATATTCCGTATCCGACCCGTTTTTTTGTTTGAAAAAACGGATCCGGATCCGGATAACGGAATTAAATCCCTACCCATACCCGCAAAAATTTCAGGGATCCGATCCGGATCCGGGTGTAGACCCGACCCGTTGACCGGCCTAGGGTCACCCATCCTAGTACTACTGTCGCCCAAGCACGCTTAACTTCGAAGTTCTGATGGGATCCGGTGCATTAGTGCTGGTATGATCGCACCCGCCATGTTCCTTTCGCTTTATTCTTTTAAACTGCCACGTCCTGTGAAGCAGTTTGGCTTTTCTGGACCCGAATTCATTCTAAGCGTCAATTCATGAATTTCCTCTCATCCTTTTATTTATTTACTTTTATATTTTTTTCTTGTTGCTTTGCACCTTTTTTTTCCCTCGTCGCACAACTCTCAATTATCCTGAAATTGATCCTTCACGCTTGCGCTTATGCATTTGCGCCGACAACTTTGACCGACGATCCGGGCTTCGATCCAGCCGTACCGTTCCTGACTTGTCTCGCGCCTTCAGATCCGCCTTCATGCTTCGATGAGAAGCAAAATATAAAGCAATCGTTCCGACGGAGCTAAATTACTACAGCATAAAGAACGAAGGGGAAATTTGGATTTCGAAACAAAAAAGGGAGGGGTGCAACACGAGGATTTCCCAGGGGGTCACCTAGGGGTGTCAACGGGCCGGGTCCGGGCCGGAATTCATTATTCCGGACCCGGACCCGGATCCGACCCGTTTACCCGACGGGTCTTTTATTCTGTGTTCCGGATCCGGACCCGGCGAGTCTCGGATACGGGTCGGGTCTACCCGAACAAATTTGCCAAAATTTATAATTTCTAACAAAAAAGAGAAAAAAATATATTTGTAAACTAATTTCTAACTAATGCAAAGAAAAAACCAAATAAGAAAATAAATCAAATTGATTTTACTCAAATACATCATCCTAATCAAATTATATTGATAATATATATTTTTTATAAATTATTAAATCATTTATATCCGGATCCGGGCCTAATACGGGTCGGAATACTATATTCCGTATCCGACCCATTTTTTTGTTTGAAAAAACGGATCCGGATCCGGATAACGGAATTAAATCCCTACCCATACCCGCAAAAATTTCAGCGATCCGATCCGGATCCGGGTCTAGACCCGACCCGTTGACCGGCGTAGGGTCACCCATCCTAGTACTACTGTCGCCCAAGCACGCTTAACTTCGGAGTTCTGATGGGATCCGGTGCACTAGTGCTGGTATGATCGCACCCGCCATGTTCCTTTCGCTTTATTCTTTTAAACTGCCACGTCCTGTGAAGCAGTTTGGCTTTTCTGGACCCGAATTCATTCTAAGCGTCAATTCATGAATTTCCTCTCATCCTTTTATTTATTTACTTTTATATTTTTTTCTTGTTGCTTTGCACCTTTTTTTTCCCTCGTCGCACAACTCTCAATTATCCTGAAATTGATCCTTCACGCTTGCGCTTATGCATTTGCGCCGACAACTTTGACCGACGATCCGGGTTTCGATCCAGCCGTACCGTTCCTGACTTGTCTCGCGCCTTCAGATCCGCCTTCATGCTTCGATGAGAAGCAAAATATAAAGCAATCGTTCCGACGGAGCTAAATTACTACAGCATAAAGAACGAAGGGGAAATTTGGATTTCGAAACAAAAAAGGGAGGGGTGCAACACGAGGATTTCCCAGCGGGTCACCTAGGGGTGTCAACGGGCCGGGTCCGGGCTGGAATTCTTTATTCCGGACCCGGACCCGGATCCGACCCGTTTACCCGACGGGTCTTTTATTCGGTGTTCCGGATCCGGACCCGGCGAGTCTCGGATCCGGGTCGGGTCTACCCGAACAAATTTGCCAAAATTTATAATTTCTAACAAAAAAGAGAAAAAGATATATTTGTAAACTAATTTCTAGCTAATGCAAAGAAAAAACCAAATAAGAAAATAAATCAAATTGATTTTACTCAAATACATTATCCTAATCAAATTATATTGATAATATATATTTTTTATAAATTATTAAATCATTTATATCCGGATCCGGGTCTAGTACGGGTCGGAATACAATATTCCGTATCCGACCCGTTTTTTTGTTTGAAAAAACGGATCCGGATCCGGATAACGGAATTAAATCCCTACCCATACCCGCAAAAATTTCAGCGATCCGATCCGGATCCGGGTGTAGACCCGACCCGTTGACCGGCCTAGGGTCACCCATCCTAGTACTACTGTCGCCCAAGCACGCTTAACTTCGGAGTTCTGATGGGATCCGGTGCATTAGTGCTGGTATGATCGCACCCGCCATGTTCCTTTCGCTTTATTCTTTTAAACTGCCACGTCCTGTGAAGCAGTTTGGCTTTTCTGGACCCGAATTCATTCTAAGCGTCAATTCATGAATTTCCTCTCATCCTTTTATTTATTTACTTTTATATTTTTTTCTTGTTGCTTTGCACCTTTTTTTTCCCTCGTCGCACAACTCTCAATTATCCTGAAATTGATCCTTCACGCTTGCGCTCATACATTTGCGCCGACAACTTTGACCGACGATCCGGGCTTCGATCCAGCCGTACCGTTCCTGACTTGTCTCGCGCCTTCAGATCCGCTTTCATGCTTCGATGAGAAGCAAAATATAAAGCAATCGTTCCGACGGAGCTAAATTACTACAGCATAAAGAACGAAGGGGAAATTTGGATTTCGAAACAAAAAAGGGAGGGGTGCAACACGAGGATTTCCCAGGGGGTCACCTAGGGGTGTCAACGGGCCGGGTCCGGGCCGGAATTCATTATTCCGGACCCGGACCCGGATCCGACCCGTTTACCCGACGGGTCTTTTATTCTGTGTTCCGGATCCGGACCCGGCGAGTCTCGGATCCGGGTCGGGTCTACCCGAACAAATTTGCCAAAATTTATAATTTCTAACAAAAAAGAGAAAAAAATATATTTGTAAACTAATTTCTAACTAATGCAAAGAAAAAACCAAATAAGAAAATAAATCAAATTGATTTTACTCAAATACATCATCCTAATCAAATTATATTGATAATATATATTTTTTATAAATTATTAAATCATTTATATCCGGATCCGGGTCTAATACGGGTCGGAATACTATATTCCGTATCCGACCCGTTTTTTTGTTTGAAAAAACGGATCCGGATCCGGATAACGGAATTAAATCCCTACCCATACCCGAAAAAATTTCAGCGATCCGATCCGGATCCGGGTCTAGACCCGACCCGTTGACAGGCCTAGGGTCACCCATCCTAGTACTACTGTCGCCCAAGCACGCTTAACTTCGGAGTTCTGATGGGATCCGGTGCATTAGTGCTGGTATGATCGCACCCGCCATGTTCCTTTCGCTTTATTCTTTTAAACTGCCACGTCCTGTGAAGCAGTTTGGCTTTTCTGGACCCGAATTCATTCTAAGCGTCAATTCATGAATTTCCTCTCATCCTTTTATTTATTTACTTTTATATTTTTTTCTTGTTGCTTTGCACCTTTTTTTTCCCTCGTCGCACAACTCTCAATTATCCTGAAATTGATCCTTCACGCTTGCGCTTATACATTTGCGCCGACAACTTTGACCGACGATCCGGGCTTCGATCCAGCCGTACCGTTCCTGACTTGTCTCGCGCCTTCAGATCCGCCTTCATGCTTCGATGAGAAGCAAAATATCAAGCAATCGTTCCGACGGAGCTAAATTACTACAGCATAAAGAACGAAGGGGAAATTTGGATTTCGAAACAAAAAAGGGAGGGGTGCAACACGAGGACTTCCCAGGGGGTCACCCATCCTAGTACTACTCTCGCCCAAGCACGCTTAACTTCGGAGTTCTGATGGGATCCGGTGCATTAGTGCTGGTATGATCGCACCCGCCATGTTCCTTTCGCTTTATTCTTTTAAACTGCCCCGTCCTGTGAAGCAGTGTGGCTTTTCTGGACCCGAATTCATTTTAAGCGTCAATTCAAGAATTTCCCCTCATCCTTTTATTTATTTACTTTTACATTTTTTTCTTGTTGATTTGCACCATTTTTTTTTCCCTCGTCGCGCAACTCTCAATTATCCTGAAATTGATCCTTCACGCATGCGCTTATACATTTGGCCGACAACTTTGACCGACGATCCGGGCTTCGATCCAGCCGTACCGTTCCTGACTTGTCTCGCGCCTTCAGATCCGCCTTCATGCTTCGATGAGAAGCAAAATATAAAGCAATCGTTCCGACGGAGCTAAATTACTACAGCATAAAGAACGAAGGGAAAATTTGGATTTCGAAACAAAAAAGGGAGGGGTGCAACACGAGGATTTCCCAGGGGGTCACCTAGGGGTGTCAACGGGCCGGGTCCGGGCCGGAATTCATTATTCCGGACCCGGACCCGGAGCCGACCGTTTACCCGACGGGTCTTTTATTCGGTGTTCCAGATCCGGACCCGGCGAGTCTCGGATCCGGGTCGGGTCTACCCGAACAAATTTGCCAAAATTTATAATTTCTAACAAAAAAGAGAAAAAGATATATTTGTAAACTAATTTCTAGCTAATGCAAAGAAAAAACCAAATAAGAAAATAAATCAAATTGATTTTACTCAAATACATCATCCTAATCAAATTATATTGATAATATATATTTTTTATAAATTATTAAATCATTTATATCCGAATCCGGGTCTAATACGGGTCGGAATACTATATTCCGTATCCGACCCGTTTTTTTGTTTGAAAAAACGGATCCGGATCCGGATAACGGAATTAAATCCCTACCCATACCCGCAAAAATTTCAGGGATCCGATCCGGATCCGGGTGTAGACCCGACCCGTTGACCGGCCTAGGGTCACCCATCCTAGTACTACTGTCGCCCAAGCACGCTTAACTTCGAAGTTCTGATGGGATCCGGTGCATTAGTGCTGGTATGATCGCACCCGCCATGTTCCTTTCGCTTTATTCTTTTAAACTGCCACGTCCTGTGAAGCAGTTTGGCTTTTCTGGACCCGAATTCATTCTAAGCGTCAATTCATGAATTTCCTCTCATCCTTTTATTTATTTACTTTTATATTTTTTTCTTGTTGCTTTGCACCTTTTTTTTCCCTCGTCGCACAACTCTCAATTATCCTGAAATTGATCCTTCACGCTTGCGCTTATGCATTTGCGCCGACAACTTTGACCGACGATCCGGGCTTCGATCCAGCCGTACCGTTCCTGACTTGTCTCGCGCCTTCAGATCCGCCTTCATGCTTCGATGAGAAGCAAAATATAAAGCAATCGTTCCGACGGAGCTAAATTACTACAGCATAAAGAACGAAGGGGAAATTTGGATTTCGAAACAAAAAAGGGAGGGGTGCAACACGAGGATTTCCCAGGGGGTCACCTAGGGGTGTCAACGGGCCGGGTCCGGGCCGGAATTCATTATTCCGGACCCGGACCCGGATCCGACCCGTTTACCCGACGGGTCTTTTATTCTGTGTTCCGGATCCGGACCCGGCGAGTCTCGGATACGGGTCGGGTCTACCCGAACAAATTTGCCAAAATTTATAATTTCTAACAAAAAAGAGAAAAAAATATATTTGTAAACTAATTTCTAACTAATGCAAAGAAAAAACCAAATAAGAAAATAAATCAAATTGATTTTACTCAAATACATCATCCTAATCAAATTATATTGATAATATATATTTTTTATAAATTATTAAATCATTTATATCCGGATCCGGGTCTAATACGGGTCGGAATACTATATTCCGTATCCGACCCATTTTTTTGTTTGAAAAAACGGATCCGGATCCGGATAACGGAATTAAATCCCTACCCATACCCGCAAAAATTTCAGCGATCCGATCCGGATCCGGGTCTAGACCCGACCCGTTGACCGGCGTAGGGTCACCCATCCTAGTACTACTGTCGCCCAAGCACGCTTAACTTCGGAGTTCTGATGGGATCCGGTGCATTAGTGCTGGTATGATCGCACCCGCCATGTTCCTTTCGCTTTATTCTTTTAAACTGCCACGTCCTGTGAAGCAGTTTGGCTTTTCTGGACCCGAATTCATTCTAAGCGTCAATTCATGAATTTCCTCTCATCCTTTTATTTATTTACTTTTATATTTTTTTCTTGTTGCTTTGCACCTTTTTTTTCCCTCGTCGCACAACTCTCAATTATCCTGAAATTGATCCTTCACGCTTGCGCTTATACATTTGCGCCGACAACTTTGACCGACGATCCGGGCTTCGATCCAGCCGTACCGTTCCTGACTTGTCTCGCGCCTTCAGATCCGCCTTCATGCTTCGATGAGAAGCAAAATATCAAGCAATCGTTCCGACGGAGCTAAATTACTACAGCATAAAGAACGAAGGGGAAATTTGGATTTCGAAACAAAAAAGGGAGGGGTGCAACACGAGGACTTCCCAGGGGGTCACCCATCCTAGTACTACTCTCGCCCAAGCACGCTTAACTTCGGAGTTCTGATGGGATCCGGTGCATTAGTGCTGGTATGATCGCACCCGCCATGTTCCTTTCGCTTTATTCTTTTAAACTGCCCCGTCCTGTGAAGCAGTGTGGCTTTTCTGGACCCGAATTCATTTTAAGCGTCAATTCAAGAATTTCCCCTCATCCTTTTATTTATTTACTTTTACATTTTTTTCTTGTTGATTTGCACCATTTTTTTTCCCTCGTCTCGCAACTCTCAATTATCCTGAAATTGATCCTTCACGCATGCGCTTATACATTTGCGCCGACAACTTTGACCGACGATCCGGGCTTCGATCCAGCCGTACCGTTCCTGACTTGTCTCGCGCCTTCAGATCCGCCTTCATGCTTCGATGAGAAGCAAAATATAAAGCAATCGTTCCGACGGAGCTAAATTACTACAGCATAAAGAACGAAGGGAAAATTTGGATTTCGAAACAAAAAAGGGAGGGGTGCAACACGAGGATTTCCCAGGGGGTCACCTAGGGGTGTCAACGGGCCGGGTCCGGGCCGGAATTCATTATTCCGGACCCGGACCCGGAGCCGACCCGTTTACCCGACGGGTCTTTTATTCGGTGTTCCGGATCCGGACCCGGCGAGTCTCGGATCCGGGTCGGGTCTACCCGAACAAATTTGCCAAAATTTATAATTTCTAACAAAAAAGAGAAAAAGATATATTTGTAAACTAATTTCTAGCTAATGCAAAGAAAAAACCAAATAAGAAAATAAATCAAATTGATTTTACTCAAATACATCATCCTAATCAAATTATATTGATAATATATATTTTTTATAAATTATTAAATCATTTATATCCGAATCCGGGTCTAATACGGGTCGGAATACTATATTCCGTATCCGACCCGTTTTTTTGTTTGAAAAAACGGATCCGGATCCGGATAACGGAATTAAATCCCTACCCATACCCGCAAAAATTTCAGGGATCCGATCCGGATCCGGGTGTAGACCCGACCCGTTGACCGGCCTAGGGTCACCCATCCTAGTACTACTGTCGCCCAAGCACGCTTAACTTCGAAGTTCTGATGGGATCCGGTGCATTAGTGCTGGTATGATCGCACCCGCAATGTTCCTTTCGCTTTATTCTTTTAAACTGCCACGTCCTGTGAAGCAGTTTGGCTTTTCTGGACCCGAATTCATTCTAAGCGTCAATTCATGAATTTCCTCTCATCCTTTTATTTATTTACTTTTATATTTTTTTCTTGTTGCTTTGCACCTTTTTTTTCCCTCGTCGCACAACTCTCAATTATCCTGAAATTGATCCTTCACGCTTGCGCTTATGCATTTGCGCCGACAACTTTGACCGACGATCCGGGCTTCGATCCAGCCGTACCGTTCCTGACTTGTCTCGCGCCTTCAGATCCGCCTTCATGCTTCGATGAGAAGCAAAATATAAAGCAATCGTTCCGACGGAGCTAAATTACTACAGCATAAAGAACGAAGGGGAAATTTGGATTTCGAAACAAAAAAGGGAGGGGTGCAACACGAGGATTTCCCAGGGGGTCACCTAGGGGTGTCAACGGGCCGGGTCCGGGCCGGAATTCATTATTCCGGACCCGGACCCGGATCCGACCCGTTTACCCGACGGGTCTTTTATTCTGTGTTCCGGATCCGGACCCGGCGAGTCTCGGATACGGGTCGGGTCTACCCGAACAAATTTGCCAAAATTTATAATTTCTAACAAAAAAGAGAAAAAAATATATTTGTAAACTAATTTCTAACTAATGCAAAGAAAAAACCAAATAAGAAAATAAATCAAATTGATTTTACTCAAATACATCATCCTAATCAAATTATATTGATAATATATATTTTTTATAAATTATTAAATCATTTATATCCGGATCCGGGTCTAATACGGGTCGGAATACTATATTCCGTATCCGACCCATTTTTTTGTTTGAAAAAACGGATCCGGATCCGGATAACGGAATTAAATCCCTACCCATACCCGCAAAAATTTCAGCGATCCGATCCGGATCCGGGTCTAGACCCGACCCGTTGACCGGCCTAGGGTCACCCATCCTAGTACTACTGTCGCCCAAGCACGCTTAACTTCGGAGTTCTGATGGGATCCGGTGCATTAGTGCTGGTATGATCGCACCCGCCATGTTCCTTTCGCTTTATTCTTTTAAACTGCCACGTCCTGTGAAGCAGTTTGGCTTTTCTGGACCCGAATTCATTCTAAGCGTCAATTCATGAATTTCCTCTCATCCTTTTATTTATTTACTTTTATATTTTTTTCTTGTTGCTTTGCACCTTTTTTTTCCCTCGTCGCACAACTCTCAATTATCCTGAAATTGATCCTTCACGCTTGCGCTTATACATTTGCGCCGACAACTTTGACCGACGATCCGGGCTTCGATCCAGCCGTACCGTTCCTGACTTGTCTCGCGCCTTCAGATCCGCCTTCATGCTTCGATAAGAAGCAAAATATAAAGCAATCGTTCCGACGGAGCTAAATTACTACAGCATAAAGAACGAAGGGGAAATTTGGATTTCGAAACAAAAAAGGGAGGGGTGCAACACGAGGACTTCCCAGGGGGTCACCCATCCTAGTACTACTCTCGCCCAAGCACGCTTAACTTCGGAGTTCTGATGGGATCCGGTGCATTAGTGCTGGTATGATCGCACCCACCATGTTCCTTTCGCTTTATTCTTTTAAACTGCCCCGTCCTGTGAAGCAGTGTGGCTTTTCTGGACCTGAATTCATTTTAAGCGTCAATTCAAGAATTTCCCCTCATCCTTTTATTTATTTACTTTTACATTTTTTTCTTGTTGATTTGCACCATTTTTTTTCCCTCGTCGCGCAACTCTCAATTATCCTGAAATTGATCCTTCACGCTTGCACTTATACATTTGCGCCGACAACTTTGACCGACGATCCGGGCTTCGATCCAGCCGTACCGTTCCTGACTTGTCTCGCGCCTTCAGATCCGCCTTCATGCTTCGATGAGAAGCAAAATATAAAGCAATCGTTCCGACGGAGCTAAATTACTACAGCATAAAGAACGAAGGGGAAATTTGGATTTCGAAACAAAAAAGGGAGGGGTGCAACACGAGGATTTCCCAGGGGGTCACCTAGGGGTGTCAACGGGCCGGGTCCGGGCCGGAATTCATTATTCCGGACCCGGACCCGGATCCGACCCGTTTACCCGACGGGTCTTTTATTCTGTGTTCCGGATCCGGACCCGGCGAATCTCGGATCCGGGTCGGGTCTACCCGAACAAATTTGCCAAAATTTATAATTTCTAACAAAAAAGAGAAAAAAATATATTTGTAAACTAATTTCTAACTAATGCAAAGAAAAAACCAAATAAGAAAATAAATCAAATTGATTTTACTCAAATACATCATCCTAATCAAATTATATTGATAATATATATTTTTTATAAATTATTAAATCATTTATATCCGGATCCGGGTCTAGTACGGGTCGGAATACTATATTCCGTATCCGACCCGTTTTTTTGTTTGAAAAAACGGATCCGGATCCGGATAACGGAATTAAATCCCTACCCATACCCGCAAAAATTTCAGCGATCCGATCCGGATCCGGGTCTAGACCCGACCCGTTGACCGGCCTAGGGTCACCCATCCTAGTACTACTGTCGCCCAAGCACGCTTAACTTCGAAGTTCTGATGGGATCCGGTGCATTAGTGCTGGTATGATCGCCCCCGCCATGTTCCTTTCGCTTTATTCTTTTAAACTGCCACGTCCTGTGAAGCAGTTTGGCTTTTCTGGACCCGAATTCATTCTAAGCGTCAATTCATGAATTTCCTCTCATCCTTTTATTTATTTACTTTTATATTTTTTTCTTGTTGCTTTGCACCTTTTTTTTCCCTCGTCGCACAACTCTCAATTATCCTGAAATTGATCCTTCACGCTTGCGCTTATACATTTGCGCCGACAACTTTGACCGACGATCCGGGCTTCGATCCAGCCGTACCGTTCCTGACTTGTCTCGCGCCTTCAGATCCGCCTTCATGCTTCGATAAGAAGCAAAATATAAAGCAATCGTTCCGACGGAGCTAAATTACTACAGCATAAAGAACGAAGGGGAAATTTGGATTTCGAAACAAAAAAGGGAGGGGTGCAACACGAGGACTTCCCAGGGGGTCACCCATCCTAGTACTACTCTCGCCCAAGCACGCTTAACTTCGGAGTTCTGATGGGATCCGGTGCATTAGTGCTGGTATGATCGCACCCACCATGTTCCTTTCGCTTTATTCTTTTAAACTGCCCCGTCCTGTGAAGCAGTGTGGCTTTTCTGGACCTGAATTCATTTTAAGCGTCAATTCAAGAATTTCCCCTCATCCTTTTATTTATTTACTTTTACATTTTTTTCTTGTTGATTTGCACCATTTTTTTTCCCTCGTCGCGCAACTCTCAATTATCCTGAAATTGATCCTTCACGCTTGCACTTATACATTTGCGCCGACAACTTTGACCGACGATCCGGGCTTCGATCCAGCCGTACCGTTCCTGACTTGTCTCGCGCCTTCAGATCCGCCTTCATGCTTCGATGAGAAGCAAAATATAAAGCAATCGTTCCGACGGAGCTAAATTACTACAGCATAAAGAACGAAGGGGAAATTTGGATTTCGAAACAAAAAAGGGAGGGGTGCAACACGAGGATTTCCCAGGGGGTCACCTAGGGGTGTCAACGGGCCGGGTCCGGGCCGGAATTCATTATTCCGGACCCGGACCCGGATCCGACCCGTTTACCCGACGGGTCTTTTATTCTGTGTTCCGGATCCGGACCCGGCGAATCTCGGATCCGGGTCGGGTCTACCCGAACAAATTTGCCAAAATTTATAATTTCTAACAAAAAAGAGAAAAAAATATATTTGTAAACTAATTTCTAACTAATGCAAAGAAAAAACCAAATAAGAAAATAAATCAAATTGATTTTACTCAAATACATCATCCTAATCAAATTATATTGATAATATATATTTTTTATAAATTATTAAATCATTTATATCCGGATCCGGGTCTAGTACGGGTCGGAATACTATATTCCGTATCCGACCCGTTTTTTTGTTTGAAAAAACGGATCCGGATCCGGATAACGGAATTAAATCCCTACCCATACCCGCAAAAATTTCAGCGATCCGATCCGGATCCGGGTGTAGACCCGACCCGTTGACCGGCCTAGGGTCACCCATCCTAGTACTACTGTCGCCCAAGCACGCTTAACTTCGAAGTTCTGATGGGATCCGGTGCATTAGTGCTGGTATGATCGCACCCGCCATGTTCCTTTCGCTTTATTCTTTTAAACTGCCACGTCCTGTGAAGCAGTTTGGCTTTTCTGGACCCGAATTCATTCTAAGCGTCAATTCATGAATTTCCTCTCATCCTTTTATTTATTTACTTTTACATTTTTTTCTTGTTGATTTGCACCATTTTTTTTCCCTCGTCGCGCAACTCTCAATTATCCTGAAATTGATCCTTCACGCTTGCACTTATACATTTGCGCCGACAACTTTGACCGACGATCCGGGCTTCGATCCAGCCGTACCGTTCCTGACTTGTCTCGCGCCTTCAGATCCGCCTTCATGCTTCGATGAGAAGCAAAATATAAAGCAATCGTTCCGACGGAGCTAAATTACTACAGCATAAAGAACGAAGGGGAAATTTGGATTTCGAAACAAAAAAGGGAGGGGTGCAACACGAGGATTTCCCAGGGGGTCACCTAGGGGTGTCAACGGGCCGGGTCCGGGCCGGAATTCATTATTCCGGACCCGGACCCGGATCCGACCCGTTTACCCGACGGGTCTTTTATTCTGTGTTCCGGATCCGGACCCGGCGAATCTCGGATCCGGGTCGGGTCTACCCGAACAAATTTGCCAAAATTTATAATTTCTAACAAAAAAGAGAAAAAAATATATTTGTAAACTAATTTCTAACTAATGCAAAGAAAAAACCAAATAAGAAAATAAATCAAATTGATTTTACTCAAATACATCATCCTAATCAAATTATATTGATAATATATATTTTTTATAAATTATTAAATCATTTATATCCGGATCCGGGTCTAGTACGGGTCGGAATACTATATTCCGTATCCGACCCGTTTTTTTGTTTGAAAAAACGGATCCGGATCCGGATAACGGAATTAAATCCCTACCCATACCCGCAAAAATTTCAGCGATCCGATCCGGATCCGGGTCTAGACCCGACCCGTTGACCGGCCTAGGGTCACCCATCCTAGTACTACTGTCGCCCAAGCACGCTTAACTTCGAAGTTCTGATGGGATCCGGTGCATTAGTGCTAGTATGATCGCACCCGCCATGTTCCTTTCGCTTTATTCTTTTAAACTGCCACGTCCTGTGAAGCAGTTTGGCTTTTCTGGACCCGAATTCATTCTAAGCGTCAATTCATGAATTTCCTCTCATCCTTTTATTTATTTACTTTTATATTTTTTTCTTGTTGCTTTGCACCTTTTTTTTCCCTCGTCGCACAACTCTCAATTATCCTGAAATTGATCCTTCACGCTTGCGCTTATACATTTGCGCCGACAACTTTGACCGACGATCCGGGCTTCGATCCAGCCGTACCGTTCCTGACTTGTCTCGCGCCTTCAGATCCGCCTTCATGCTTCGATAAGAAGCAAAATATAAAGCAATCGTTCCGACGGAGCTAAATTACTACAGCATAAAGAACGAAGGGGAAATTTGGATTTCGAAACAAAAAAGGGAGGGGTGCAACACGAGGACTTCCCAGGGGGTCACCCATCCTAGTACTACTCTCGCCCAAGCACGCTTAACTTCGGAGTTCTGATGGGATCCGGTGCATTAGTGCTGGTATGATCGCACCCACCATGTTCCTTTCGCTTTATTCTTTTAAACTACCCCGTCCTGTGAAGCAGTGTGGCTTTTCTGGACCCGAATTCATTTTAAGCGTCAATTCAAGAATTTCCCCTCATCCTTTTATTTATTTACTTTTACATTTTTTTCTTGTTGATTTGCACCATTTTTTTTCCCTCGTCGCGCAACTCTCAATTATCCTGAAATTGATCCTTCACGCTTGCACTTATACATTTGCGCCGACAACTTTGACCGACGATCCGGGCTTCGATCCAGCCGTACCGTTCCTGACTTGTCTCGCGCCTTCAGATCCGCCTTCATGCTTCGATGAGAAGCAAAATATAAAGCAATCGTTCCGACGGAGCTAAATTACTACAGCATAAAGAACGAAGGGGAAATTTGGATTTCGAAACAAAAAAGGGAGGGGTGCAACACGAGGATTTCCCAGGGGGTCACCTAGGGGTGTCAACGGGCCGGGTCCGGGCTGGAATTCATTATTCCGGACCCGGACCCGGATCCGACCCGTTTACCCGACGGGTCTTTTATTCTGTGTTCCGGATCCGGACCCGGCGAATCTCGGATCCGGGTCGGGTCTACCCGAACAAATTTGCCAAAATTTATAATTTCTAACAAAAAAGAGAAAAAAATATATTTGTAAACTAATTTCTAACTAATGCAAAGAAAAAACCAAATAAGAAAATAAATCAAATTGATTTTACTCAAATACATCATCCTAATCAAATTATATTGATAATATATATTTTTTATAAATTATTAAATCATTTATATCCGGATCCGGGTCTAGTACGGGTCGGAATACTATATTCCGTATCCGACCCGTTTTTTTGTTTGAAAAAACGGATCCGGATCCGGATAACGGAATTAAATCCCTACCCATACCCGCAAAAATTTCAGCGATCCGATCCGGATCCGGGTCTAGACCCGACCCGTTGACCGGCCTAGGGTCACCCATCCTAGTACTACTGTCGCCCAAGCACGCTTAACTTCGAAGTTCTGATGGGATCCGGTGCATTAGTGCTGGTATGATCGCACCCGCCATGTTCCTTTCGCTTTATTCTTTTAAACTGCCACGTCCTGTGAAGCAGTTTGGCTTTTCTGGACCCGAATTCATTCTAAGCGTCAATTCATGAATTTCCTCTCATCCTTTTATTTATTTACTTTTATATTTTTTTCTTGTTGCTTTGCACCTTTTTTTTCCCTCGTCGCACAACTCTCAATTATCCTGAAATTGATCCTTCACGCTTGCGCTTATACATTTGCGCCGACAACTTTGACCGACGATCCGGGCTTCGATCCAGCCGTACCGTTCCTGACTTGTCTCGCGCCTTCAGATCCGCCTTCATGCTTCGATAAGAAGCAAAATATAAAGCAATCGTTCCGACGGAGCTAAATTACTACAGCATAAAGAACGAAGGGGAAATTTGGATTTCGAAACAAAAAAGGGAGGGGTGCAACACGAGGACTTCCCAGGGGGTCACCCATCCTAGTACTACTCTCGCCCAAGCACGCTTAACTTCGGAGTTCTGATGGGATCCGGTGCATTAGTGCTGGTATGATCGCACCCACCATGTTCCTTTCGCTTTATTCTTTTAAACTGCCCCGTCCTGTGAAGCAGTGTGGCTTTTCTGGACCCGAATTCATTTTAAACGTCAATTCAAGAATTTCCCCTCATCCTTTTATTTATTTACTTTTACATTTTTTTCTTGTTGATTTGCACCATTTTTTTTTCCCTCGTCGCGCAACTCTCAATTATCCTGAAATTGATCCTTCACGCTTGCACTTATACATTTGCGCCGACAACTTTGACCGACGATCCGGGCTTCGATCCAGCCGTACCGTTCCTGACTTGTCTCGCGCCTTCAGATCCGCCTTCATGCTTCGATGAGAAGCAAAATATAAAGCAATCGTTCCGACGGAGCTAAATTACTACAGCATAAAGAACGAAGGGGAAATTTGGATTTCGAAACAAAAAAGGGAGGGGTGCAACACGAGGATTTCCCAGGGGGTCACCTAGGGGTGTCAACGGGCCGGGTCCGGGCCGGAATTCATTATTCCGGACCCGGACCCGGATCCGACCCGTTTACCCGACGGGTCTTTTATTCTGTGTTCCGGATCCGGACCCGGCGAATCTCGGATCCGGGTCGGGTCTACCCGAACAAATTTGCCAAAATTTATAATTTCTAACAAAAAAGAGAAAAAAATATATTTGTAAACTAATTTCTAACTAATGCAAAGAAAAAACCAAATAAGAAAATAAATCAAATTGATTTTACTCAAATACATCATCCTAATCAAATTATATTGATAATATATATTTTTTATAAATTATTAAATCATTTATATCCGGATCCGGGTCTAATACGGGTCGGAATACTATATTCCGTATCCGACCCATTTTTTTGTTTGAAAACACGGATCCGGATCCGGATAACGGAATTAAATCCCTACCCATACCCGAAAAAATTTCAGCGATCCGATCCGGATCCGGGTCTAGACCCGACCCGTTGACAGGCCTAGGGTCACCCATCCTAGTACTACTGTCGCCCAAGCACGCTTAACTTCGGAGTTCTGATGGGATCCGGTGCATTAGTGCTGGTATGATCGCACCCGCCATGTTCCTTTCGCTTTATTCTTTTAAACTGCCACGTCCTGTGAAGCAGTTTGGCTTTTCTGGACCCGAATTCATTCTAAGCGTCAATTCATGAATTTCCTCTCATCCTTTTATTTATTTACTTTTATATTTTTTTCTTGTTGCTTTGCACCTTTTTTTTCCCTCGTCGCACAACTCTCAATTATCCTGAAATTGATCCTTCACGCTTGCGCTTATGCATTTGCGCCGACAACTTTGACCGACGTTCCGGGCTTCGATCCAGCCGTACCGTTCCTGACTTGTCTCGCGCCTTCAGATCCGCCTTCATGCTTCAATGAGAAGCAAAATATAAAGCAATCGTTCCGACGGAGCTAAATTACTACAGCATAAAGAACGAAGGGGAAATTTGGATTTCGAAACAAAAAAGGGAGGGGTGCAACACGAGGACTTCCCAGGGGGTCACCCATCCTAGTACTACTCTCGCCCAAGCACGCTTAACTTCGGAGTTCTGATGGGATCCGGTGCATTAGTGCTGGTATGATCGCACCCGCCATGTTCCTTTCGCTTTATTCTTTTAAACTGCCCCGTCCTGTGAAGCAGTGTGGCTTTTCTGGACCCGAATTCATTTTAAGCGTCAATTCAAGAATTTCCCCTCATCCTTTTATTTATTTACTTTTACATTTTTTTCTTGTTGATTTGCACCATTTTTTTTTCCCTCGTCGCGCAACTCTCAATTATCCTGAAATTGATCCTTCACGCTTGCGCTTATACATTTGCGCCGACAACTTTGACCGACGATCCGGGCTTCGATCCAGCCGTACCGTTCCTGACTTGTCTCGCGCCTTCAGATCCGCCTTCATGCTTCGATGAGAAGCAAAATATAAAGCAATCGTTCCGACGGAGCTAAATTACTACAGCATAAAGAACGAAGGGGAAATTTGGATTTCGAAACAAAAAAGGGAGGGGTGCAACACGAGGATTTCCCAGGGGGTCACCTAGGGGTGTCAACGGGCCGGGTCCGGGCCGGAATTCTTTATTCCGGACCCGGACCCGGATCCGACCCGTTTACCCGACGGGTCTTTTATTCGGTGTTCCGGATCCGGACCCGGCGAGTCTCGGATCCGGGTCGGGTCTACCCGAACAAATTTGCCAAAATTTATAATTTCTAACAAAAAAGAGAAAAAGATATATTTGTAAACTAATTTCTAGCTAATGCAAAGAAAAAACCAAATAAGAAAATAAATCAAATTGATTTTACTCAAATACATCATCCTAATCAAATTATATTGATAATATATATTTTTTATAAATTATTAAATCATTTATATCCGGATCCGGGTCTAGTACGGGTCGGAATACTATATTCCGTATCCGACCCGTTTTTTTGTTTGAAAAAACGGATCCGGATCCGGATAACGGAATTAAATCCCTACCCATACCCGCAAAAATTTCAGCGATCCGATCCGGATCCGGGTGTAGACCCGACCCGTTGACCGGCCTAGGGTCACCCATCCTAGTACTACTGTCGCCCAAGCACGCTTAATTTCGAAGTTCTGATGGGATCCGGTGCATTAGTGCTGGTATGATCGCACCCGCCATGTTCCTTTCGCTTTATTCTTTTAAACTGCCACGTCCTGTGAAGCAGTTTGGCTTTTCTGGACCCGAATTCATTCTAAGCGTCAATTCATGAATTTCCTCTCATCCTTTTATTTATTTACTTTTATATTTTTTTCTTGTTGCTTTGCACCTTTTTTTTCCCTCGTCGCACAACTCTCAATTATCCTGAAATTGATCCTTCACGCTTGCGCTTATGCATTTGCGCCGACAACTTTGACCGACGATCCGGGCTTCGATCCAGCCGTACCGTTCCTGACTTGTCTCGCGCCTTCAGATCCGCCTTCATACTTCAATGAGAAGCAAAATATAAAGCAATCGTTCCGACGGAGCTAAATTACTACAGCATAAAGAACGAAGGGGAAATTTGGATTTCGAAACAAAAAAGGGAGGGGTGCAACACGAGGACTTCCCAGGGGGTCACCCATCCTAGTACTACTCTCGCCCAAGCACGCTTAACTTCGGAGTTCTGATGGGATCCGGTGCATTAGTGCTGGTATGATCGCACCCGCCATGTTCCTTTTTCTTAATTCTTTTAAACTGCCCCGTCCTGTGAAGCAGTGTGGCTTTTCTGGACCCGAATTCATTTTAAGCGTCAATTCAAGAATTTCCCCTCATCCTTTTATTTATTTACTTTTACATTTTTTTCTTGTTGATTTGCACCATTTTTTTTTCCCTCGTCGCGCAACTCTCAATTATCCTGAAATTGATCCTTCACGCTTGCGCTTATACATTTGCGCCGACAACTTTGACCGACGATCCGGGCTTCGATCCAGCCGTACCGTTCCTGACTTGTCTCGCGCCTTCAGATCCGCCTTCATGCTTCGATGAGAAGCAAAATATAAAGCAATCGTTCCGACGGAGCTAAATTACTACAGCATAAAGAACGAAGGGGAAATTTGGATTTCGAAACAAAAAAGGGAGGGGTGCAACACGAGGATTTCCCAGGGGGTCACCTAGGGGTGTCAACGGGCCGGGTCCGGGCCGGAATTCTTTATTCCGGACCCGGACCCGGATCCGACCCGTTTACCCGACGGGTCTTTTATTCGGTGTTCCGGATCCGGACCCGGCGAGTCTCGGATCCGGGTCGGGTCTACCCGAACAAATTTGCCAAAATTTATAATTTCTAACAAAAAAGAGAAAAAGATATATTTGTAAACTAATTTCTAGCTAATGCAAAGAAAAAACCAAATAAGAAAATAAATCAAATTGATTTTACTCAAATACATCATCCTAATCAAATTATATTGATAATATATATTTTTTATAAATTATTAAATCATTTATATCCGGATCCGGGTCTAGTACGGGTCGGAATACTATATTCCGTATCCGACCCGTTTTTTTGTTTGAAAAAACGGATCCGGATCCGGATAACGGAATTAAATCCCTACCCATACCCGCAAAAATTTCAGCGATCCGATCCGGATCCGGGTGTAGACCCGACCCGTTGACCGGCCTAGGGTCACCCATCCTAGTACTACTGTCGCCCAAGCACGCTTAATTTCGAAGTTCTGATGGGATCCGGTGCATTAGTGCTGGTATGATCGCACCCGCCATGTTCCTTTCGCTTTATTCTTTTAAACTGCCACGTCCTGTGAAGCAGTTTGGCTTTTCTGGACCCGAATTCATTCTAAGCGTCAATTCATGAATTTCCTCTCATCCTTTTATTTATTTACTTTTATATTTTTTTCTTGTTGCTTTGCACCTTTTTTTTCCCTCGTCGCACAACTCTCAATTATCCTGAAATTGATCCTTCACGCTTGCGCTTATACATTTGCGCCGACAACTTTGACCGACGATCCGAGCTTCGATCCAGCCGTACCGTTCCTGACTTGTCTCGCGCCTTCAGATCCGCCTTCATGCTTCGATGAGAAGCAAAATATAAAGCAATCGTTCCGACGGAGCTAAATTACTACAGCATAAAGAACGAAGGGGAAATTTGGATTTCGAAACAAAAAAGGGAGGGGTGCAACACGAGGACTTCCCAGGGGGTCACCCATCCTAGTACTACTCTCGCCCAAGCACGCTTAACTTCGGAGTTCTGATGGGATCCGGTGCATTAGTGCTGGTATGATCACACCCGCCATGTTCCTTTCGTTTTATTCTTTTAAACTGCCCCGTCCTGTGAAGCAGTGTGGCTTTTCTGGACCCGAATTCATTTTAAGCGTCAATTCAAGAATTTCCCCTCATCCTTTTATTTATTTACTTTTACATTTTTTTCTTGTTGATTTGCACCATTTTTTTTCCCTCGTCGCGCAACTCTCAATTATCCTGAAATTGATCTTTCACGCTTGCGCTTATACATTTGCGCCGACAACTTTGACCGACGATCCGGGCTTCGATCCAGCCGTACCGTTCCTGACTTGTCTCGCGCCTTCAGATCCGCCTTCATGCTTCGATGAGAAGCAAAATATAAAGCAATCGTTCCGACGGAGCTAAATTACTACAGCATAAAGAACGAAGGGGAAATTTGGATTTCGGAACAAAAAAGGAAGGGGTGCAACACGAGGATTTCCCAGGGGGTCACCTAGGGGTGTCAACGGGCCGGGTCCGGGCCGGAATTCATTATTCCGGACCCGGACCCGGATCCGACCCGTTTACCCGACGGGTCTTTTATTCGGTGTTCCGGATCCGGACCCGGCGAGTCTCGGATCCGGGTCGGGTCTACCCGAACAAATTTGCCAAAATTTATAATTTCTAACAAAAAAGAGAAAGAGATATATTTGTAAACTAATTTCTAGCTAATGCAAAGAAAAAACCAAATAAGAAAATAAATCAAATTGATTTTACTCAAATACATCATCCTAATCAAATTATATTGATAATATATATTTTTTATAAATTATCAAATCATTTATATCCGGATCCGGGTCTAGTACGGGTCGGAATACTATATTCCGTATCCGACCCGTTTTTTTGTTTGAAAAAACGGATCCGGATCCGGATAACGGAATTAAATCCCTACCCATACCCGCAAAAATTTCAGGGATCCGATCCGGATCCGGGTGTAGACCCGACCCGTTGACCGGCCTAGGGTCACCCATCCTAGTACTACTGTCGCCCAAGCACGCTTAACTTCGAAGTTCTGATGGGATCCGGTGCACTAGTGCTGGTATGATCGCACCCGCCATGTTCCTTTCGCTTTATTCTTTTAAACTGCCACGTCCTGTGAAGCAGTTTGGCTTTTCTGGACCCGAATTCATTCTAAGCGTCAATTCATGAATTTCCTCTCATCCTTTTATTTATTTACTTTTATATTTTTTTCTTGTTGCTTTGCACCTTTTTTTTCCCTCGTCGCACAACTCTCAATTATCCTGAAATTGATCCTTCACGCTTGCGCTTATGCATTTGCGCCGACAACTTTGACCGACGATACGGGTTTCGATCCAGCCGTACCGTTCCTGACTTGTCTCGCGCCTTCAGATCCGCCTTCATGCTTCGATGAGAAGCAAAATATAAAGCAATCGTTCCGACGGAGCTAAATTACTACAGCATAAAGAACGAAGGGGAAATTTGGATTTCGAAACAAAAAAGGGAGGGGTGCAACACGAGGATTTCCCAGGGGGTCACCTAGGGGTGTCAACGGGCCGGGTCCGGGCCGGAATTCTTTATTCCGGACCCGGACCCGGATCCGACCCGTTTACCCGACGGGTCTTTTATTCGGTGTTCCGGATCCGGACCCGGCGAGTCTCGGATCCGGGTCGGGTCTACCCGAACAAATTTGCCAAAATTTATAATTTCTAACAAAAAAGAGAAAAAGATATATTTGTAAACTAATTTCTAGCTAATGCAAAGAAAAAACCAAATAAGAAAATAAATCAAATTGATTTTACTCAAATACATCATCCTAATCAAATTATATTGATAATATATATTTTTTATAAATTATTAAATCATTTATATCCGGATCCGGGTCTAGTACGGGTCGGAATACAATATTCCGTATCCGACCCGTTTTTTTGTTTGAAAAAACGGATCCGGATCCGGATAACGGAATTAAATCCCTACCCATACCCGCAAAAATTTCAGGGATCCGATCCGGATCCGGGTGTAGACCCGACCCGTTGACCGGCCTAGGGTCACCCATCCTAGTACTACTGTCGCCCAAGCACGCTTAACTTCGAAGTTCTGATGGGATCCGGTGCATTAGTGCTGGTATGATCGCACCCGCCATGTTCCTTTCGCTTTATTCTTTTAAACTGCCACGTCCTGTGAAGAAGTTTGGCTTTTCTGGACCCGAATTCATTCTAAGCGTCAATTCATGAATTTCCTCTCATCCTTTTATTTATTTACTTTTATATTTTTTTCTTGTTGCTTTGCACCTTTTTTTTCCCTCGTCGCACAACTCTCAATTATCCTGAAATTGATCCTTCACGCTTGCGCTTATACATTTGCGCCGACAACTTTGACCGACGATCCGGGCTTCGATCCAGCCGTACCGTTCCTGACTTGTCTCGCGCCTTCAGATCCGCCTTCATGCTTCGATGAGAAGCAAAATATAAAGCAATCGTTCCGACGGAGCTAAATTACTACAGCATAAAGAACGAAGGGGAAATTTGGATTTCGAAACAAAAAAGGGAGGGGTGCAACACGAGGACTTCCCAGGGGGTCACCCATCCTAGTACTACTCTCGCCCAAGCACGCTTAACTTCGGAGTTCTGATGGGATCCGGTGCATTAGTGCTGGTATGATCGCACCCGCCATGTTCCTTTCGTTTTATTCTATTAAACTGCCCCGTCCTGTGAAGCAGTGTGGCTTTTCTGGACCCGAATTCATTTTAAGCGTCAATTCAAGAATTTCCCCTCATCCTTTTATTTATTTACTTTTACATTTTTTTCTTGTTGATTTGCACCATTTTTTTTTCCCTCGTCGCGCAACTCTCAATTATCCTGAAATTGATCCTTCACGCTTGCGCTTATACATTTGCGCCGACAACTTTGACCGACGATCCGGGTTTCGATCCAGCCGTACCGTTCCTGACTTGTCTCGCGCCTTCAGATCCGCCTTCATGCTTCGATGAGAAGCAAAATATAAAGCAATCGTTCCGACGGAGCTAAATTACTACAGCATAAAGAACGAAGGGGAAATTTGGATTTCGAAACAAAAAAGGAAGGGGTGCAACACGAGGATTTCCCAGGGGGTCACCTTGGGGTGTCAACGGGCCGGGTCCGGGCCGAAATTCATTATTCCGGACCCGGACCCGGATCCGACCCGTTTACCCGACGGGTCTTTTATTCGGTGTTCCGGATCCGGACCCGACGAGTCTCGGATCCGGGTCGGGTCTACCCGAACAAATTTGCCAAAATTTATAATTTCTAACAAAAAAGAGAAAGAGATATATTTGTAAACTAATTTCTAGCTAATGCAAAGAAAAAACCAAATAAGAAAATAAATCAAATTGATTTTACTCAAATACATCATCCTAATCAAATTATATTGATAATATATATTTTTTATAAATTATTAAATCATTTATATCCGGATCCGGGTCTAGTACGGGTCGGAATACTATATTCCGTATCCGACCCGTTTTTTTGTTTGAAAAAACGGATCCGGATCCGGATTACGGAATTAAATCCCTACCCATACCCGCAAAAATTTCAGGGATCCGATCCGGATCCGGGTGTAGACCCGACCCGTTGACCGGCCTAGGGTCACCCATCCTAGTACTACTGTCGCCCAAGCACGCTTAACTTCGAAGTTCTGATGGGATCCGGTGCATTAGTGCTGGTATGATCGCACCCGCCATGTTCCTTTCGCTTTATTCTTTTAAACTGCCACGTCTTGTGAAGCAGTTTGGCTTTTCTGGACCCGAATTCATTCTAAGCGTCAATTCATGAATTTCCTCTCATCCTTTTATTTATTTACTTTTATATTTTTTTCTTGTTGCTTTGCACCTTTTTTTTCCCTCGTCGCACAACTCTCAATTATCCTGAAATTGATCCTTCACGCTTGCGCTTATACATTTGCGCCGACAACTTTGACCGACGATCCGGGCTTCGATCCAGCCGTACCGTTCCTGACTTGTCTCGCGCCTTCAGATTCGCCTTCATGCTTCGATGAGAAGCAAAATATAAAGCAATCGTTCCGACGGAGCTAAATTACTACAGCATAAAGAACGAAGGGGAAATTTAGATTTCGAAACAAAAAAGGGAGGGGTGCAACACTAGGATTTCCCAGGGGGTCACCTAGGGGTGTCAACGGGCCGGGTCCGGGCCGGAATTCATTATTCCGGACCCGGACCCGGATCCGACCCGTTTACCCGACGGGTCTTTTATTCGGTGTTCCGGATCCGGACCCGACGAGTCTCGGATCCGGGTCGGGTCTACCCGAACAAATTTGCCAAAATTTATAATTTCTAACAAAAAAGAGAAAAAGATATATTTGTAAACAAATTTCTAGCTAATGCAAAGAAAAAACCAAATAAGAAAATAAAACAAATTGATTTTACTCAAATACATCATCCTAATCAAATTATATTGATAATATATATTTTTTATAAATTATTAAATCATTTATATCCGGATCCGGGTCTAATACGGGTCGGAATACTATATTCCGTATCCGACCCGTTTTTTTGTTTGAAAAAACGGATCCGGATCCGGATAACGGAATTAAATCCCTACCCATACCCGCAAAAATTTCAGGGATCCGATCCGGATCCGGGTGTAGACCCGACCCGTTGACCGGCCTAGGGTCACCCATCCTAGTACTACTGTCGCCCAAGCACGCTTAACTTCGAAGTTCTGATGGGATCCGGTGCATTAGTGCTGGTATGATCGCACCCGCCATGTTCCTTTCGCTTTATTCTTTTAAACTGTCACGTCCTGTGAAGCAGTTTGGCTTTTCTGGACCCGAATTCATTCTAAGCGTCAATTCATGAATTTCCTCTCATCCTTTTATTTATTTACTTTTATATTTTTTTCTTGTTGCTTTGCACCTTTTTTTTCCCTCGTCGCACAACTCTCAATTATCCTGAAATTGATCCTTCACGCTTGCGCTTATACATTTGCGCCGACAACTTTGACCGACGATCCGGGCTTCGATCCAGCCGTACCGTTCCTGACTTGTCTCGCGCCTTCAGATCCGCCTTCATGCTTCGATGAGAAGCAAAATATAAAGCAATCGTTCCGACGGAGCTAAATTACTACAGCATAAAGAACGAAGGGGAAATTTGGATTTCGAAACAAAAAAGGGAGGGGTGCAACACGAGGACTTCCCAGGGGGTCACCCATCCTAGTACTACTGTCGCCCAAGCACGCTTAACTTCGGAGTTCTGATGGGATCCGGTGCATTAGTGCTGGTATGATCGCACCCGCCATGTTCCTTTCGCTTTATTCTTTTAAACTGCCACGTCCTGTGAAGCAGTTTGGCTTTTCTGGACCCGAATTCATTCTAAGCGTCAATTCATGAATTT
Source organism: Coffea arabica (assembly GCF_036785885.1). Classification (NCBI taxonomy): domain Eukaryota; kingdom Viridiplantae; phylum Streptophyta; class Magnoliopsida; order Gentianales; family Rubiaceae; genus Coffea; species Coffea arabica. The sequence goes on from NC_092330.1 coordinate 21,790,000, forward strand.
CCTCTCATCCTTTTATTTATTTACTTTTATATTTTTTTCTTGTTGCTTTGCACCTTTTTTTTCCCTCGTCGCACAACTCTCAATTATCCTGAAAGTGATCCTTCACGCTTGCGCTTATACATTTGCGCCGACAACCTTGACCGACGATCCGGGCTTCGATCCAGCCGTACCGTTCCTGACTTGTCTCGCGCCTTCAGATCCGCCTTCATGCTTCGATAAGAAGCAAAATATAAAGCAATCGTTCCGACGGAGCTAAATTACTACAGCATAAAGAACGAAGGGGAAATTTGGATTTCGAAACAAAAAAGGGAGGGGTGCAACACGAGGACTTCCCAGGGGGTCACCCATCCTAGTACTACTCTCGCCCAAGCACGCTTAACTTCGGAGTTCTGATGGGATCCGGTGCATTAGCGCTGGTATGATCGCACCCACCATGTTCCTTTCGCTTTATTCTTTTAAACTGCCCCGTCCTGTGAAGCAGTGTGGCTTTTCTGGACCCGAATTCATTTTAAGCGTCAATTCAAGAATTTCCCCTCATCCTTTTATTTATTTACTTTTACATTTTTTTCTTGTTGATTTGCACCATTTTTTTTTTCCCTCGTCGCGCAACTCTCAATTATCCTGAAATTGATCCTTCACGCTTGCGCTTATACATTTGCGCCGACAACTTTGACCGACGATCCGGGCTTCGATCCAGCCGTACCGTTCCTGACTTGTCTCGCGCCTTCAGATCCGCCTTCATGCTTCGATGAGAAGCAAAATATAAAGCAATCGTTCCGACGGAGCTAAATTACTACAGCATAAAGAACGAAGGGGAAATTTGGATTTCGAAACAAAAAAGGGAGGGGTGCAACACGAGGATTTCCCAGGGGGTCACCTAGGGGTGTCAACGGGCCGGGTCCGGGCCGGAATTCTTTATTCCGGACCCGGACCCGGATCCGACCCGTTTACCCGACGGGTCTTTTATTCGGTGTTCCGGATCCGGACCCGGCGAGTCTCGGATCCGGGTCGGGTCTACCCGAACAAATTTGCCAAAATTTATAATTTCTAACAAAAAAGAGAAAAAGATATATTTGTAAACTAATTTCTAGCTAATGCAAAGAAAAAACCAAATAAGAAAATAAATCAAATTGATTTTACTCAAATACATCATCCTAATCAAATTATATTGATAATATATATTTTTTATAAATTATTAAATCATTTATATCCGGATCCGGGTCTAGTACGGGTCGGAATACTATATTCCGTATCCGACCCGTTTTTTTGTTTGAAAAAACGGATCCGGATCCGGATAACGGAATTAAATCCCTACCCATACCCGCAAAAATTTCAGCGATCCGATCCGGATCCGGGTGTAGACCCGACCCGTTGACCGGCCTAGGGTCACCCATCCTAGTACTACTGTCGCCCAAGCACGCTTAATTTCGAAGTTCTGATGGGATCCGGTGCATTAGTGCTGGTATGATCGCACCCGCCATGTTCCTTTCGCTTTATTCTTTTAAACTGCCACGTCCTGTGAAGCAGTTTGGCTTTTCTGGACCCGAATTCATTCTAAGCGTCAATTCATGAATTTCCTCTCATCCTTTTATTTATTTACTTTTATATTTTTTTCTTGTTGCTTTGCACCTTTTTTTTCCCTCGTCGCACAACTCTCAATTATCCTGAAATTGATCCTTCACGCTTGCGCTTATACATTTGCGCCGACAACTTTGACCGACGATCCGAGCTTCGATCCAGCCGTACCGTTCCTGACTTGTCTCGCGCCTTCAGATCCGCCTTCATGCTTCGATGAGAAGCAAAATATAAAGCAATCGTTCCGACGGAGCTAAATTACTACAGCATAAAGAACGAAGGGGAAATTTGGATTTCGAAACAAAAAAGGGAGGGGTGCAACACGAGGACTTCCCAGGGGGTCACCCATCCTAGTACTACTCTCGCCCAAGCACGCTTAACTTCGGAGTTCTGATGGGATCCGGTGCATTAGTGCTGGTATGATCGCACCCGCCATGTTCCTTTCGTTTTATTCTTTTAAACTGCCTCGTCCTGTGAAGCAGTGTGGCTTTTCTGGACCCGAATTCATTTTAAGCGTCAATTCAAGAATTTCCCCTCATCCTTTTATTTATTTACTTTTACATTTTTTTCTTGTTGATTTGCACCATTTTTTTTCCCTCGTCGCGCAACTCTCAATTATCCTGAAATTGATCTTTCACGCTTGCGCTTATACATTTGCGCCGACAACTTTGACCGACGATCCGGGCTTCGATCCAGCCGTACCGTTCCTGACTTGTCTCGCGCCTTCAGATCCGCCTTCATGCTTCGATGAGAAGCAAAATATAAAGCAATCGTTCCGACGGAGCTAAATTACTACAGCATAAAGAACGAAGGGGAAATTTGGATTTCGAAACAAAAAAGGAAGGGGTGCAACACGAGGATTTCCCAGGGGGTCACCTAGGGGTGTCAACGGGCCGGGTCCGGGCCGGAATTCATTATTCCGGACCCGGACCCGGATCCGACCCGTTTACCCGACGGGTCTTTTATTCGGTGTTCCGGATCCGGACCCGGCGAGTCTCGGATCCGGGTCGGGTCTACCCGAACAAATTTGCCAAAATTTATAATTTCTAACAAAAAAGAGAAAGAGATATATTTGTAAACTAATTTCTAGCTAATGCAAAGAAAAAACCAAATAAGAAAATAAATCAAATTGATTTTACTCAAATACATCATCCTAATCAAATTATATTGATAATATATATTTTTTATAAATTATCAAATCATTTATATCCGGATCCGGGTCTAGTACGGGTCGGAATACTATATTCCGTATCCGACCCGTTTTTTTGTTTGAAAAAACGGATCCGGATCCGGATAACGGAATTAAATCCCTACCCATACCCGCAAAAATTTCAGCGATCCGATCCGGATCCGGGTGTAGACCCGACCCGTTGACCGGCCTAGGGTCACCCATCCTAGTACTACTGTCGCCCAAGCACGCTTAATTTCGAAGTTCTGATGGGATCCGGTGCATTAGTGCTGGTATGATCGCACCCGCCATGTTCCTTTCGCTTTATTCTTTTAAACTGCCACGTCCTGTGAAGCAGTTTGGCTTTTCTGGACCCGAATTCATTCTAAGCGTCAATTCATGAATTTCCTCTCATCCTTTTATTTATTTACTTTTATATTTTTTTCTTGTTGCTTTGCACCTTTTTTTTCCCTCGTCGCACAACTCTCAATTATCCTGAAATTGATCCTTCACGCTTGCGCTTATACATTTGCGCCGACAACTTTGACCGACGATCCGGGCTTCGATCCAGCCGTACCGTTCCTGACTTGTCTCGCGCCTTCAGATCCGCCTTCATGCTTCGATAAGAAGCAAAATATAAAGCAATCGTTCCGACGGAGCTAAATTACTACAGCATAAAGAACGAAGGGGAAATTTGGATTTCGAAACAAAAAAGGGAGGGGTGCAACACGAGGACTTCCCAGGGGGTCACCCATCCTAGTACTACTCTCGCCCAAGCACGCTTAACTTCGGAGTTCTGATGGGATCCGGTGCATTAGTGCTGGTATGATCGCACCCACCATGTTCCTTTCGCTTTATTCTTTTAAACTGCCACGTCCTGTGAAGCAGTTTGGATTTTCTGGACCCGAATTCATTCTAAGCGTCAATTCATGAATTTCCTCTCATCCTTTTATTTATTTACTTTTATATTTTTTTCTTGTTGCTTTGCACCTTTTTTTTCCCTCGTCGCACAACTCTCAATTATCCTGAAAGTGATCCTTCACGCTTGCGCTTATACATTTGCGCCGACAACCTTGACCGACGATCCGGGCTTCGATCCAGCCGTACCGTTCCTGACTTGTCTCGCGCCTTCAGATCCGCCTTCATGCTTCGATAAGAAGCAAAATATAAAGCAATCGTTCCGACGGAGCTAAATTACTACAGCATAAAGAACGAAGGGGAAATTTGGATTTCGAAACAAAAAAGGGAGGGGTGCAACACGAGGACTTCCCAGGGGGTCACCCATCCTAGTACTACTCTCGCCCAAGCACGCTTAACTTCGGAGTTCTGATGGGATCCGGTGCATTAGTGCTGGTATGATCGCACCCGCCATGTTCCTTTCGCTTTATTCTTTTAAACTGCCCCGTCCTGTGAAGCAGTGTGGCTTTTCTGGACCCGAATTCATTTTAAGCGTCAATTCAAGAATTTCCCCTCATCCTTTTATTTATTTACTTTTACATTTTTTTCTTGTTGATTTGCACCATTTTTTTTTCCCTCGTCGCGCAACTCTCAATTATCCTGAAATTGATTCTTCACGCTTGCGCTTATACATTTGCGCCGACAACTTTGACCGACGATCCGGGCTTCGATCCAGCCGTACCGTTCCTGACTTGTCTCGCGCCTTCAGATCCGCCTTCATGCTTCGATGAGAAGCAAAATATAAAGCAATCGTTCCGACGGAGCTAAATTACTACAACATAAAGAACGAAGGGGAAATTTGGATTTCGAAACAAAAAAGGGAGGGTTGCAACACGAGGATTTCCCAGGGGGTCACCTAGGGGTGTCAACGGGCCGGGTCCGGGCCGGAATTCTTTATTCCGGACCCGGACCCGGATCCGACCCGTTTACCCGACGGGTCTTTTATTCGGTGTTCCGGATCCGGACCCAGCGAGTCTCGGATCCGGGTCGGGTCTACCCGAAGAAATTTACCAAAATTTATAATTTCTAACAAAAAAGAGAAAAAGATATATTTGTAAACTAATTTCTAGCTAATGCAAAGAAAAAACCAAATAAGAAAATAAATCAAATTGATTTTACTCAAATACATCATCCTAATCAAATTATATTGATAATATATATTTTTTATAAATTATTAAATCATTTATATCCGGATCCGGGTCTAGTACGGGTCGGAATACTATATTCCGTATCCGACCCGTTTTTTTGTTTGAAAAAACGGATCCGGATCCGGATAACGGAATTAAATCCCTACCCATACCCGCAAAAATTTCAGGGATCCGATCCGGATCCGGGTGTAGACCCGACCCGTTGACCGGCCTAGGGTCACCCATCCTAGTACTACTGTCGCCCAAGCACGCTTAACTTCGGAGTTCTGATGGGATCCGGTGCATTAGTGCTGGTATGATCGCACCAGCCATGTTCCTTTCGCTTTATTCTTTTAAACTGCCACGTCCTGTGAAGCAGTTTGGCTTTTCTGGACCCGAATTCATTCTAAGCGTCAATTCATGAATTTCCTCTCATCCTTTTATTTATTTACTTTTATATTTTTTTCTTGTTGCTTTGCACCTTTTTTTTCCCTCGTCGCACAACTCTCAATTATCCTGAAAGTGATCCTTCACGCTTGCGCTTATACATTTGCGCCGACAACCTTGACCGACGATCCGGGCTTCGATCCAGCCGTACCGTTCCTGACTTGTCTCGCGCCTTCAGATCCGCCTTCATGCTTCGATAAGAAGCAAAATATAAAGCAATCGTTCCGACGGAGCTAAATTACTACAGCATAAAGAACGAAGGGGAAATTTGGATTTCGAAACAAAAAAGGGAGGGGTGCAACACGAGGACTTCCCAGGGGGTCACCCATCCTAGTACTACTCTCGCCCAAGCACGCTTAACTTCGGAGTTCTGATGGGATCCGGTGCATTAGTGCTGGTATGATCGCACCCGCCATGTTCCTTTCGCTTTATTCTTTTAAACTGCCCCGTCCTGTGAAGCAGTGTGGCTTTTCTGGACCCGAATTCATTTTAAGCGTCAATTCAAGAATTTCCCCTCATCCTTTTATTTATTTACTTTTACATTTTTTTCTTGTTGATTTGCACCATTTTTTTTTCCCTCGTCGCGCAACTCTCAATTATCCTGAAATTGATTCTTCACGCTTGCGCTTATACATTTGCGCCGACAACTTTGACCGACGATCCGGGCTTCGATCCAGCCGTACCGTTCCTGACTTGTCTCGCGCCTTCAGATCCGCCTTCATGCTTCGATGAGAAGCAAAATATAAAGCAATCGTTCCGACGGAGCTAAATTACTACAACATAAAGAACGAAGGGGAAATTTGGATTTCGAAACAAAAAAGGGAGGGTTGCAACACGAGGATTTCCCAGGGGGTCACCTAGGGGTGTCAACGGGCCGGGTCCGGGCCGGAATTCTTTATTCCGGACCCGGACCCGGATCCGACCCGTTTACCCGACGGGTCTTTTATTCGGTGTTCCGGATCCGGACCCAGCGAGTCTCGGATCCGGGTCGGGTCTACCCGAACAAATTTACCAAAATTTATAATTTCTAACAAAAAAGAGAAAAAGATATATTTGTAAACAAATTTCTAGCTAATGCAAAGAAAAAACCAAATAAGAAAATAAATCAAATTGATTTTACTCAAATACATCATCCTAATCAAATTATATTGATAATATATATTTTTTATAAATTATTAAATCATTTATATCCGGATCCGGGTCTAGTACGGGTCGGAATACTATATTCCGTATCCGACCCGTTTTTTTGTTTGAAAAAACGGATCCGGATCCGGATAACGGAATTAAATCCCTACCCATACCCGCAAAAATTTCAGGGATCCGATCCGGATCCGGGTGTAGACCCGACCCGTTGACCGGCCTAGGGTCACCCATCCTAGTACTACTGTCGCCCAAGCACGCTTAACTTCGAAGTTCTGATGGGATCCGGTGCATTAGTGCTGGTATGATCGCACCCGCCATGTTCCTTTCGCTTTATTCTTTTAAACTGCCACGTCCTGTGAAGCAGTTTGGCTTTTCTGGACCCGAATTCATTCTAAGCGTCAATTCATGAATTTCCTCTCATCCTTTTATTTATTTACTTTTATATTTTTTTCTTGTTGCTTTGCACCTTTTTTTTCCCTCGTCGCACAACTCTCAATTATCCTGAAAGTGATCCTTCACGCTTGCGCTTATACATTTGCGCCGACAACCTTGACCGACGATCCGGGCTTCGATCCAGCCGTACCGTTCCTGACTTGTCTCGCGCCTTCAGATCCGCCTTCATGCTTCGATAACTAGCAAAATATAAAGCAATCGTTCCGACGGAGCTAAATTACTATAGCATAAAGAACGAAGAGGAAATTTGGATTTCGAAACAAAAAAGCGAGGGGTGCAACACGAGGACTTCCCAGGGGGTCATCCATCCTAGTACTACTCTCGCCCAAGCACGCTTAACTTCGGAGTTCTGATGGGATCCGGTGCATTAGTGCTGGTATGATCGCACCCGCCATGTTCCTTTCGCTTTATTCTTTTAAACTGCCCCGTCCTGTGAAGCAGTGTGGCTTTTCTGGACCCGAATTCATTTTAAGCGTCAATTCAAGAATTTCCCCTCATCCTTTTATTTATTTACTTTTACATTTTTTTCTTGTTGATTTGCACCATTTTTTTTTCCCTCGTCGCGCAACTCTCAATTATCCTGAAATTGATCCTTCACGCTTGCGCTTATACATTTGCGCCGACAACTTTGACCGACGATCCGGGCTTCGATCCAGCCGTACCGTTCCTGACTTGTCTCGCGCCTTCAGATCCGCCTTCATGCTTCGATGAGAAGCAAAATATAAAGCAATCGTTCCGACGGAGCTAAATTACTACAGCATAAAGAACGAAGGGGAAATTTGGATTTCGAAACAAAAAGGGAGGGGTGCAACACGAGGATTTCCCAGGGGGTCACCTAGGGGTGTCAACGGGCCGGGTCCGGGCCGGAATTCATTATTCCGGACCCGGATCCGACCCGTTTACCCGACGGGTCTTTTATTCGGTGTTCCGGATCCGGACCTGGCGAGTCTCGGATCCGGGTCGGGTCTACCCGAACAAATTTGCCAAAATTTATAATTTCTAACAAAAAAGAGAAAAAGATATATTTGCAAACTAATTTCTAACTAATGCAAAGAAAAAACCAAATAAGAAAATAAATCAAATTGATTTTACTCAAATACATCATCCTAATCAAATTATATTGATAATATATATTTTTTATAAATTATTAAATCATTTATATCCGGATCCGGGTCTAATACGGGTCGGAATACTATATTCCGTATCCGACCCGTTTTTTTGTTTGAAAAAATGGATGCGGATCCGGATAACGGAATTAAATCCCTACCCATACCCGCAAAAATTTCAGGGATCCGATCCGGATCCGGGTCTAGACCCGACCCGTTGACCGGCCTAGGGTCACCCATCCTAGTACTACTGTCGCCCAAGCACGCTTAACTTCGGAGTTCTGATGGGATCCGGTGCATTAGTGCTGGTATGATCGCACCCGCCATGTTCCTTTCGCTTTATTCTTTTAAACTGCCACGTCCTGTGAAGCAGTTTGGCTTTTCTGGACCCGAATTCATTCTAAGCGTCAATTCATGAATTTCCTCTCATCCTTTTATTTATTTACTTTTATATTTTTTTCTTGTTGCTTTGCACCTTTTTTTTCCCTCGTCGCACAACTCTCAATTATCCTGAAAGTGATCCTTCACGCTTGCGCTTATACATTTGCGCCGACAACCTTGACCGACGATCCGGGCTTCGATCCAGCCGTACCGTTCCTGACTTGTCTCGCGCCTTCAGATCCGCCTTCATGCTTCGATAAGAAGCAAAATATAAAGCAATCGTTCCGACGGAGCTAAATTACTACAGCATAAAGAACGAAGGGGAAATTTGGATTTCGAAACAAAAAAGGGAGGGGTGCAACACGAGGACTTCCCAGGGGGTCACCCATCCTAGTACTACTCTCGCCCAAGCACGCTTAACTTCGGAGTTCTGATGGGATCCGGTGCATTAGTGCTGGTATGATCGCACCCGCCATGTTCCTTTCGCTTTATTCTTTTAAACTGCCCCGTCCTGTGAAGCAGTGTGGCTTTTCTGGACCCGAATTCATTTTAAGCGTCAATTCAAGAATTTCCCCTCATCCTTTTATTTATTTACTTTTACATTTTTTTCTTGTTGATTTGCACCATTTTTTTTTCCCTCGTCGCGCAACTCTCAATTATCCTGAAATTGATTCTTCACGCTTGCGCTTATACATTTGCGCCGACAACTTTGACCGACGATCCGGGCTTCGATCCAGCCGTACCGTTCCTGACTTGTCTCGCGCCTTCAGATCCGCCTTCATGCTTCGATGAGAAGCAAAATATAAAGCAATCGTTCCGACGGAGCTAAATTACTACAGCATAAAGAACGAAGGGGAAATTTGGATTTCGAAACAAAAAAGGAAGGGGTGCAACACGAGGATTTCCCAGGGGGTCACCTAGGGGTGTCAACGGGCCGGGTCCGGGCCGGAATTCATTATTCCGGACCCGGACCCGGATCCGACCCGTTTACCCGACGGGTCTTTTATTCGGTGTTCCGGATCCGGACCCGGCGAGTCTCGGATCCGGGTCGGGTCTACCCGAACAAATTTGCCAAAATTTATAATTTCTAACAAAAAAGAGAAAGAGATATATTTGTAAACTAATTTCTAGCTAATGCAAAGAAAAAACCAAATAAGAAAATAAATCAAATTGATTTTACTCAAATACATCATCCTAATCAAATTATATTGATAATATATATTTTTTATAAATTATCAAATCATTTATATCCGGATCCGGGTCTAGTACGGGTCGGAATACTATATTCCGTATCCGACCCGTTTTTTTGTTTGAAAAAACGGATCCGGATCCGGATAACGGAATTAAATCCCTACCCATACCCGCAAAAATTTCAGCGATCCGATCCGGATCCGGGTGTAGACCCGACCCGTTGACCGGCCTAGGGTCACCCATCCTAGTACTACTGTCGCCCAAGCACGCTTAATTTCGAAGTTCTGATGGGATCCGGTGCATTAGTGCTGGTATGATCGCACCCGCCATGTTCCTTTCGCTTTATTCTTTTAAACTGCCACGTCCTGTGAAGCAGTTTGGCTTTTCTGGACCCGAATTCATTCTAAGCGTCAATTCATGAATTTCCTCTCATCCTTTTATTTATTTACTTTTATATTTTTTTCTTGTTGCTTTGCACCTTTTTTTTCCCTCGTCGCACAACTCTCAATTATCCTGAAATTGATCCTTCACGCTTGCGCTTATACATTTGCGCCGACAACTTTGACCGACGATCCGGGCTTCGATCCAGCCGTACCGTTCCTGACTTGTCTCGCGCCTTCAGATCCGCCTTCATGCTTCGATAAGAAGCAAAATATAAAGCAATCGTTCCGACGGAGCTAAATTACTACAGCATAAAGAACGAAGGGGAAATTTGGATTTCGAAACAAAAAAGGGAGGGGTGCAACACGAGGACTTCCCAGGGGGTCACCCATCCTAGTACTACTCTCGCCCAAGCACGCTTAACTTCGGAGTTCTGATGGGATCCGGTGCATTAGTGCTGGTATGATCGCACCCACCATGTTCCTTTCGCTTTATTCTTTTAAACTGCCACGTCCTGTGAAGCAGTTTGGCTTTTCTGGACCCGAATTCATTCTAAGCGTCAATTCATGAATTTCCTCTCATCCTTTTATTTATTTACTTTTATATTTTTTTCTTGTTGCTTTGCACCTTTTTTTTCCCTCGTCGCACAACTCTCAATTATCCTGAAAGTGATCCTTCACGCTTGCGCTTATACATTTGCGCCGACAACCTTGACCGACGATCCGGGCTTCGATCCAGCCGTACCGTTCCTGACTTGTCTCGCGCCTTCAGATCCGCCTTCATGCTTCGATAAGAAGCAAAATATAAAGCAATCGTTCCGACGGAGCTAAATTACTACAGCATAAAGAACGAAGGGGAAATTTGGATTTCGAAACAAAAAAGGGAGGGGTGCAACACGAGGACTTCCCAGGGGGTCACCCATCCTAGTACTACTCTCGCCCAAGCACGCTTAACTTCGGAGTTCTGATGGGATCCGGTGCATTAGTGCTGGTATGATCGCACCCGCCATGTTCCTTTCGCTTTATTCTTTTAAACTGCCCCGTCCTGTGAAGCAGTGTGGCTTTTCTGGACCCGAATTCATTTTAAGCGTCAATTCAAGAATTTCCCCTCATCCTTTTATTTATTTACTTTTACATTTTTTTCTTGTTGATTTGCACCATTTTTTTTCCCTCGTCGCGCAACTCTCAATTATCCTGAAATTGATTCTTCACGCTTGCGCTTATACATTTGCGCCGACAACTTTGACCGACGATCCGGGCTTCGATCCAGCCGTACCGTTCCTGACTTGTCTCGCGCCTTCAGATCCGCCTTCATGCTTCGATGAGAAGCAAAATATAAAGCAATCGTTCCGACGGAGCTAAATTACTACAACATAAAGAACGAAGGGGAAATTTGGATTTCGAAACAAAAAAGGGAGGGTTGCAACACGAGGATTTCCCAGGGGGTCACCTAGGGGTGTCAACGGGCCGGGTCCGGGCCGGAATTCTTTATTCCGGACCCGGACCCGGATCCGACCCGTTTACCCGACGGGTCTTTTATTCGGTGTTCCGGATCCGGACCCAGCGAGTCTCGGATCCGGGTCGGGTCTACCCGAAGAAATTTACCAAAATTTATAATTTCTAACAAAAAAGAGAAAAAGATATATTTGTAAACTAATTTCTAGCTAATGCAAAGAAAAAACCAAATAAGAAAATAAATCAAATTGATTTTACTCAAATACATCATCCTAATCAAATTATATTGATAATATATATTTTTTATAAATTATTAAATCATTTATATCCGGATCCGGGTCTAGTACGGGTCGGAATACTATATTCCGTATCCGACCCGTTTTTTTGTTTGAAAAAACGGATCCGGATCCGGATAACGGAATTAAATCCCTACCCATACCCGCAAAAATTTCAGGGATCCGATCCGGATCCGGGTGTAGACCCGACCCGTTGACCGGCCTAGGGTCACCCATCCTAGTACTACTGTCGCCCAAGCACGCTTAACTTCGGAGTTCTGATGGGATCCGGTGCATTAGTGCTGGTATGATCGCACCAGCCATGTTCCTTTCGCTTTATTCTTTTAAACTGCCACGTCCTGTGAAGCAGTTTGGCTTTTCTGGACCCGAATTCATTCTAAGCGTCAATTCATGAATTTCCTCTCATCCTTTTATTTATTTACTTTTATATTTTTTTCTTGTTGCTTTGCACCTTTTTTTTCCCTCGTCGCACAACTCTCAATTATCCTGAAAGTGATCCTTCACGCTTGCGCTTATACATTTGCGCCGACAACCTTGACCGACGATCCGGGCTTCGATCCAGCCGTACCGTTCCTGACTTGTCTCGCGCCTTCAGATCCGCCTTCATGCTTCGATAAGAAGCAAAATATAAAGCAATCGTTCCGACGGAGCTAAATTACTACAGCATAAAGAACGAAGGGGAAATTTGGATTTCGAAACAAAAAAGGGAGGGGTGCAACACGAGGACTTCCCAGGGGGTCACCCATCCTAGTACTACTCTCGCCCAAGCACGCTTAACTTCGGAGTTCTGATGGGATCCGGTGCATTAGTGCTGGTATGATCGCACCCGCCATGTTCCTTTCGCTTTATTCTTTTAAACTGCCCCGTCCTGTGAAGCAGTGTGGCTTTTCTGGACCCGAATTCATTTTAAGCGTCAATTCAAGAATTTCCCCTCATCCTTTTATTTATTTACTTTTACATTTTTTTCTTGTTGATTTGCACCATTTTTTTTTCCCTCGTCGCGCAACTCTCAATTATTCTGAAATTGATTCTTCACGCTTGCGCTTATACATTTGCGCCGACAACTTTGACCGACGATCCGGGCTTCGATCCAGCCGTACCGTTCCTGACTTGTCTCGCGCCTTCAGATCCGCCTTCATGCTTCGATGAGAAGCAAAATATAAAGCAATCGTTCCGACGGAGCTAAATTACTACAACATAAAGAACGAAGGGGAAATTTGGATTTCGAAACAAAAAAGGGAGGGTTGCAACACGAGGATTTCCCAGGGGGTCACCTAGGGGTGTCAACGGGCCGGGTCCGGGCCGGAATTCTTTATTCCGGACCCGGACCCGGATCCGACCCGTTTACCCGACGGGTCTTTTATTCGGTGTTCCGGATCCGGACCCAGCGAGTCTCGGATCCGGGTCGGGTCTACCCGAACAAATTTACCAAAATTTATAATTTCTAACAAAAAAGAGAAAAAGATATATTTGTAAACAAATTTCTAGCTAATGCAAAGAAAAAACCAAATAAGAAAATAAATCAAATTGATTTTACTCAAATACATCATCCTAATCAAATTATATTGATAATATATATTTTTTATAAATTATTAAATCATTTATATCCGGATCCGGGTCTAGTACGGGTCGGAATACTATATTCCGTATCCGACCCGTTTTTTTGTTTGAAAAAACGGATCCGGATCCGGATAACGGAATTAAATCCCTACCCATACCCGCAAAAATTTCAGGGATCCGATCCGGATCCGGGTGTAGACCCGACCCGTTGACCGGCCTAGGGTCACCCATCCTAGTACTACTGTCGCCCAAGCACGCTTAACTTCGAAGTTCTGATGGGATCCGGTGCATTAGTGCTGGTATGATCGCACCCGCCATGTTCCTTTCGCTTTATTCTTTTAAACTGCCACGTCCTGTGAAGCAGTTTGGCTTTTCTGGACCCGAATTCATTCTAAGCGTCAATTCATGAATTTCCTCTCATCCTTTTATTTATTTACTTTTATATTTTTTTCTTGTTGCTTTGCACCTTTTTTTTCCCTCGTCGCACAACTCTCAATTATCCTGAAAGTGATCCTTCACGCTTGCGCTTATACATTTGCGCCGACAACCTTGACCGACGATCCGGGCTTCGATCCAGCCGTACCGTTCCTGACTTGTCTCGCGCCTTCAGATCCGCCTTCATGCTTCGATAACTAGCAAAATATAAAGCAATCGTTCCGACGGAGCTAAATTACTATAGCATAAAGAACGAAGAGGAAATTTGGATTTCGAAACAAAAAAGCGAGGGGTGCAACACGAGGACTTCCCAGGGGGTCATCCATCCTAGTACTACTCTCGCCCAAGCACGCTTAACTTCGGAGTTCTGATGGGATCCGGTGCATTAGTGCTGGTATGATCGCACCCGCCATGTTCCTTTCGCTTTATTCTTTTAAACTGCCCCGTCCTGTGAAGCAGTGTGGCTTTTCTGGACCCGAATTCATTTTAAGCGTCAATTCAAGAATTTCCCCTCATCCTTTTATTTATTTACTTTTACATTTTTTTCTTGTTGATTTGCACCATTTTTTTTTCCCTCGTCGCGCAACTCTCAATTATCCTGAAATTGATCCTTCACGCTTGCGCTTATACATTTGCGCCGACAACTTTGACCGACGATCCGGGCTTCGATCCAGCCGTACCGTTCCTGACTTGTCTCGCGCCTTCAGATCCGCCTTCATGCTTCGATGAGAAGCAAAATATAAAGCAATCGTTCCGACGGAGCTAAATTACTACAGCATAAAGAACGAAGGGGAAATTTGGATTTCGAAACAAAAAGGGAGGGGTGCAACACGAGGATTTCCCAGGGGGTCACCTAGGGGTGTCAACGGGCCGGGTCCGGGCCGGAATTCATTATTCCGGACCCGGATCCGACCCGTTTACCCGACGGGTCTTTTATTCGGTGTTCCGGATCCGGACCTGGCGAGTCTCGGATCCGGGTCGGGTCTACCCGAACAAATTTGCCAAAATTTATAATTTCTAACAAAAAAGAGAAAAAGATATATTTGCAAACTAATTTCTAACTAATGCAAAGAAAAAACCAAATAAGAAAATAAATCAAATTGATTTTACTCAAATACATCATCCTAATCAAATTATATTGATAATATATATTTTTTATAAATTATTAAATCATTTATATCCGGATCCGGGTCTAATACGGGTCGGAATACTATATTCCGTATCCGACCCGTTTTTTTGTTTGAAAAAATGGATGCGGATCCGGATAACGGAATTAAATCCCTACCCATACCCGCAAAAATTTCAGGGATCCGATCCGGATCCGGGTCTAGACCCGACCCGTTGACCGGCCTAGGGTCACCCATCCTAGTACTACTGTCGCCCAAGCACGCTTAACTTCGGAGTTCTGATGGGATCCGGTGCATTAGTGCTGGTATGATCGCACCCGCCATGTTCCTTTCGCTTTATTCTTTTAAACTGCCACGTCCTGTGAAGCAGTTTGGCTTTTCTGGACCCGAATTCATTCTAAGCGTCAATTCATGAATTTCCTCTCATCCTTTTATTTATTTACTTTTATATTTTTTTCTTGTTGCTTTGCACCTTTTTTTTCCCTCGTCGCACAACTCTCAATTATCCTGAAAGTGATCCTTCACGCTTGCGCTTATACATTTGCGCCGACAACCTTGACCGACGATCCGGGCTTCGATCCAGCCGTACCGTTCCTGACTTGTCTCGCGCCTTCAGATCCGCCTTCATGCTTCGATAAGAAGCAAAATATAAAGCAATCGTTCCGACGGAGCTAAATTACTACAGCATAAAGAACGAAGGGGAAATTTGGATTTCGAAACAAAAAAGGGAGGGGTGCAACACGAGGACTTCCCAGGGGGTCACCCATCCTAGTACTACTCTCGCCCAAGCACGCTTAACTTCGGAGTTCTGATGGGATCCGGTGCATTAGTGCTGGTATGATCGCACCCGCCATGTTCCTTTCGCTTTATTCTTTTAAACTGCCCCGTCCTGTGAAGCAGTGTGGCTTTTCTGGACCCGAATTCATTTTAAGCGTCAATTCAAGAATTTCCCCTCATCCTTTTATTTATTTACTTTTACATTTTTTTCTTGTTGATTTGCACCATTTTTTTTTCCCTCGTCGCGCAACTCTCAATTATCCTGAAATTGATTCTTCACGCTTGCGCTTATACATTTGCGCCGACAACTTTGACCGACGATCCGGGCTTCGATCCAGCCGTACCGTTCCTGACTTGTCTCGCGCCTTCAGATCCGCCTTCATGCTTCGATGAGAAGCAAAATATAAAGCAATCGTTCCGACGGAGCTAAATTACTACAGCATAAAGAACGAAGGGGAAATTTGGATTTCGAAACAAAAAAGGAAGGGGTGCAACACGAGGATTTCCCAGGGGGTCACCTAGGGGTGTCAACGGGCCGGGTCCGGGCCGGAATTCATTATTCCGGACCCGGACCCGGATCCGACCCGTTTACCCGACGGGTCTTTTATTCGGTGTTCCGGATCCGGACCCGGCGAGTCTCGGATCCGGGTCGGGTCTACCCGAACAAATTTGCCAAAATTTATAATTTCTAACAAAAAAGAGAAAGAGATATATTTGTAAACTAATTTCTAGCTAATGCAAAGAAAAAACCAAATAAGAAAATAAATCAAATTGATTTTACTCAAATACATCATCCTAATCAAATTATATTGATAATATATATTTTTTATAAATTATCAAATCATTTATATCCGGATCCGGGTCTAGTACGGGTCGGAATACTATATTCCGTATCCGACCCGTTTTTTTGTTTGAAAAAACGGATCCGGATCCGGATAACGGAATTAAATCCCTACCCATACCCGCAAAAATTTCAGCGATCCGATCCGGATCCGGGTGTAGACCCGACCCGTTGACCGGCCTAGGGTCACCCATCCTAGTACTACTGTCGCCCAAGCACGCTTAATTTCGAAGTTCTGATGGGATCCGGTGCATTAGTGCTGGTATGATCGCACCCGCCATGTTCCTTTCGCTTTATTCTTTTAAACTGCCACGTCCTGTGAAGCAGTTTGGCTTTTCTGGACCCGAATTCATTCTAAGCGTCAATTCATGAATTTCCTCTCATCCTTTTATTTATTTACTTTTATATTTTTTTCTTGTTGCTTTGCACCTTTTTTTTCCCTCGTCGCACAACTCTCAATTATCCTGAAATTGATCCTTCACGCTTGCGCTTATACATTTGCGCCGACAACTTTGACCGACGATCCGGGCTTCGATCCAGCCGTACCGTTCCTGACTTGTCTCGCGCCTTCAGATCCGCCTTCATGCTTCGATAAGAAGCAAAATATAAAGCAATCGTTCCGACGGAGCTAAATTACTACAGCATAAAGAACGAAGGGGAAATTTGGATTTCGAAACAAAAAAGGGAGGGGTGCAACACGAGGACTTCCCAGGGGGTCACCCATCCTAGTACTACTCTCGCCCAAGCACGCTTAACTTCGGAGTTCTGATGGGATCCGGTGCATTAGTGCTGGTATGATCGCACCCACCATGTTCCTTTCGCTTTATTCTTTTAAACTGCCACGTCCTGTGAAGCAGTTTGGCTTTTCTGGACCCGAATTCATTCTAAGCGTCAATTCATGAATTTCCTCTCATCCTTTTATTTATTTACTTTTATATTTTTTTCTTGTTGCTTTGCACCTTTTTTTTCCCTCGTCGCACAACTCTCAATTATCCTGAAAGTGATCCTTCACGCTTGCGCTTATACATTTGCGCCGACAACCTTGACCGACGATCCGGGCTTCGATCCAGCCGTACCGTTCCTGACTTGTCTCGCGCCTTCAGATCCGCCTTCATGCTTCGATAAGAAGCAAAATATAAAGCAATCGTTCCGACGGAGCTAAATTACTACAGCATAAAGAACGAAGGGGAAATTTGGATTTCGAAACAAAAAAGGGAGGGGTGCAACACGAGGACTTCCCAGGGGGTCACCCATCCTAGTACTACTCTCGCCCAAGCACGCTTAACTTCGGAGTTCTGATGGGATCCGGTGCATTAGTGCTGGTATGATCGCACCCGCCATGTTCCTTTCGCTTTATTCTTTTAAACTGCCCCGTCCTGTGAAGCAGTGTGGCTTTTCTGGACCCGAATTCATTTTAAGCGTCAATTCAAGAATTTCCCCTCATCCTTTTATTTATTTACTTTTACATTTTTTTCTTGTTGATTTGCACCATTTTTTTTTCCCTCGTCGCGCAACTCTCAATTATCCTGAAATTGATTCTTCACGCTTGCGCTTATACATTTGCGCCGACAACTTTGACCGACGATCCGGGCTTCGATCCAGCCGTACCGTTCCTGACTTGTCTCGCGCCTTCAGATCCGCCTTCATGCTTCGATGAGAAGCAAAATATAAAGCAATCGTTCCGACGGAGCTAAATTACTACAACATAAAGAACGAAGGGGAAATTTGGATTTCGAAACAAAAAAGGGAGGGTTGCAACACGAGGATTTCCCAGGGGGTCACCTAGGGGTGTCAACGGGCCGGGTCCGGGCCGGAATTCTTTATTCCGGACCCGGACCCGGATCCGACCCGTTTACCCGACGGGTCTTTTATTCTGTGTTCCGGATCCGGACCCGGCGAGTCTCGGATCCGGGTCGGGTCTACCCGAACAAATTTGCCAAAATTTATAATTTCTAACAAAAAAGAGAAAAAGATATATTTGTAAACTAATTTCTAACTAATGCAAAGAAAAAACCAAATAAGAAAATAAATCAAATTGATTTTACTCAAATACATCATCCTAATCAAATTATATTGATAATATATATTTTTTATAAATTATTAAATCATTTATATCCGGATCCGGGTCTAATACGGGTCGGAATACTATATTCCGTATCCGACCCGTTTTTTTGTTTGAAAAAATGGATGCGGATCCGGATAACGGAATTAAATCCCTACCCATACCCGCAAAAATTTCAGGGATCCGATCCGGATCCGGGTCTAGACCCGACCCGTTGACCGGCCTAGGGTCACCCATCCTAGTACTACTGTCGCCCAAGCACGCTTAACTTCGGAGTTCTGATGGGATCCGGTGCATTAGTGCTGGTATGATCGCACCCGCCATGTTCCTTTCGCTTTATTCTTTTAAACTGCCACGTCCTGTGAAGCAGTTTGGCTTTTCTGGACCCGAATTCATTCTAAGCGTCAATTCATGAATTTCCTCTCATCCTTTTATTTATTTACTTTTATATTTTTTTCTTGTTGCTTTGCACCTTTTTTTTCCCTCGTCGCACAACTCTCAATTATCCTGAAAGTGATCCTTCACGCTTGCGCTTATACATTTGCGCCGACAACCTTGACCGACGATCCGGGCTTCGATCCAGCCGTACCGTTCCTGACTTGTCTCGCGCCTTCAGATCCGCCTTCATGCTTCGATAAGAAGCAAAATATAAAGCAATCGTTCCGACGGAGCTAAATTACTACAGCATAAAGAACGAAGGGGAAATTTGGATTTCGAAACAAAAAAGGGAGGGGTGCAACACGAGGACTTCCCAGGGGGTCACCCATCCTAGTACTACTCTCGCCCAAGCACGCTTAACTTCGGAGTTCTGATGGGATCCGGTGCATTAGTGCTGGTATGATCGCACCCGCCATGTTCCTTTCGCTTTATTCTTTTAAACTGCCCCGTCCTGTGAAGCAGTGTGGCTTTTCTGGACCCGAATTCATTTTAAGCGTCAATTCAAGAATTTCCCCTCATCCTTTTATTTATTTATTTTTACATTTTTTTCTTGTTGATTTGCACCATTTTTTTTTCCCTCGTCGCGCAACTCTCAATTATCCTGAAATTGATTCTTCACGCTTGCGCTTATACATTTGCGCCGACAACTTTGACCGACGATCCGGGCTTCGATCCAGCCGTACCGTTCCTGACTTGTCTCGCGCCTTCAGATCCGCCTTCATGCTTCGATGAGAAGCAAAATATAAAGCAATCGTTCCGACGGAGCTAAATTACTACAACATAAAGAACGAAGGGGAAATTTGGATTTCGAAACAAAAAAGGGAGGGTTGCAACACGAGGATTTCCCAGGGGGTCACCTAGGGGTGTCAACGGGCCGGGTCCGGGCCGGAATTCTTTATTCCGGACCCGGACCCGGATCCGACCCGTTTACCCGACGGGTCTTTTATTCGGTGTTCCGGATCCGGACCCAGCGAGTCTCGGATCCGGGTCGGGTCTACCCGAAGAAATTTACCAAAATTTATAATTTCTAACAAAAAAGAGAAAAAGATATATTTGTAAACTAATTTCTAGCTAATGCAAAGAAAAAACCAAATAAGAAAATAAATCAAATTGATTTTACTCAAATACATCATCCTAATCAAATTATATTGATAATATATATTTTTTATAAATTATTAAATCATTTATATCCGGATCCGGGTCTAGTACGGGTCGGAATACTATATTCCGTATCCGACCCGTTTTTTTGTTTGAAAAAACGGATCCGGATCCGGATAACGGAATTAAATCCCTACCCATACCCGCAAAAATTTCAGGGATCCGATCCGGATCCGGGTGTAGACCCGACCCGTTGACCGGCCTAGGGTCACCCATCCTAGTACTACTGTCGCCCAAGCACGCTTAACTTCGAAGTTCTGATGGGATCCGGTGCATTAGTGCTGGTATGATCGCACCCGCCATGTTCCTTTCGCTTTATTCTTTTAAACTGCCACGTCCTGTGAAGCAGTTTGGCTTTTCTGGACCCGAATTCATTCTAAGCGTCAATTCATGAATTTCCTCTCATCCTTTTATTTATTTACTTTTATATTTTTTTCTTGTTGCTTTGCACCTTTTTTTTCCCTCGTCGCACAACTCTCAATTATCCTGAAAGTGATCCTTCACGCTTGCGCTTATACATTTGCGCCGACAACCTTGACCGACGATCCGGGCTTCGATCCAGCCGTACCGTTCCTGACTTGTCTCGCGCCTTCAGATCCGCCTTCATGCTTCGATAACTAGCAAAATATAAAGCAATCGTTCCGACGGAGCTAAATTACTATAGCATAAAGAACGAAGAGGAAATTTGGATTTCGAAACAAAAAAGCGAGGGGTGCAACACGAGGACTTCCCAGGGGGTCATCCATCCTAGTACTACTCTCGCCCAAGCACGCTTAACTTCGGAGTTCTGATGGGATCCGGTGCATTAGTGCTGGTATGATCGCACCCGCCATGTTCCTTTCGCTTTATTCTTTTAAACTGCCCCGTCCTGTGAAGCAGTGTGGCTTTTCTGGACCCGAATTCATTTTAAGCGTCAATTCAAGAATTTCCCCTCATCCTTTTATTTATTTACTTTTACATTTTTTTCTTGTTGATTTGCACCATTTTTTTTTCCCTCGTCGCGCAACTCTCAATTATCCTGAAATTGATCCTTCACGCTTGCGCTTATACATTTGCGCCGACAACTTTGACCGACGATCCGGGCTTCGATCCAGCCGTACCGTTCCTGACTTGTCTCGCGCCTTCAGATCCGCCTTCATGCTTCGATGAGAAGCAAAATATAAAGCAATCGTTCCGACGGAGCTAAATTACTACAGCATAAAGAACGAAGGGGAAATTTGGATTTCGAAACAAAAAGGGAGGGGTGCAACACGAGGATTTCCCAGGGGGTCACCTAGGGGTGTCAACGGGCCGGGTCCGGGCCGGAATTCATTATTCCGGACCCGGATCCGACCCGTTTACCCGACGGGTCTTTTATTCGGTGTTCCGGATCCGGACCCGGCGAGTCTCGGATCCGGGTCGGGTCTACCCGAACAAATTTGCCAAAATTTATAATTTCTAACAAAAAGAGAAAAAGATATATTTGTAAACAAATTTCTAGCTAATGCAAAGAAAAAACCAAATAAGAAAATAAATCAAATTGATTTTACTCAAATACATCATCCTAATCAAATTATATTGATAATATATTTTTTTTATAAATTATTAAATCATTTATATCCGGATCCGGGTCTAATACGGGTCGGAATACTATATTCCGTATTCGACCCGTTTTTTTGTTTGAAAAAACGGATCCGGATCCGGTTAACGGAATTAAATCCGTACCCATACCCGCAAAAATTTCAGGGATCCGATCCGGATCCGGGTGTAGACCCGACCCGTTGACCGGCCTAGGGTCACCCATCCTAGTACTACTGTCGCCCAAGCACGCTTAACTTCGAAGTTCTGATGGGATCCGGTGCATTAGTGCTGGTATGATCGCACCCGCCATGTTCCTTTCGCTTTATTCTTTTAAACTGCCACGTCCTGTGAAGAAGTTTGGCTTTTCTGGACCCGAATTCATTCTAAGCGTCAATTCATGAATTTCCTCTCATCCTTTTATTTATTTACTTTTATATTTTTTTCTTGTTGCTTTGCACCTTTTTTTTCCCTCGTCGCACAACTCTCAATTATCCTGAAATTGATCCTTCACGCTTGCGCTTATACATTTGCGCCGACAACTTTGACCGACGATCCGGGCTTCGATCCAGCCGTACCGTTCCTGACTTGTCTCGCGCCTTCAGATCCGCCTTCATGCTTCGATGAGAAGCAAAATATAAAGCAATCGTTCCGACGGAGCTAAATTACTACAGCATAAAGAACGAAGGGGAAATTTGGATTTCGAAACAAAAAAGGGAGGGGTGCAACACGAGGACTTCCCAGGGGGTCACCCATCCTAGTACTACTCTCGCCCAAGCACGCTTAACTTCGGAGTTCTGATGGGATCCGGTGCATTAGTGCTGGTATGATCGCACCCGCCATGTTCCTTTCGTTTTATTCTTTTAAACTGCCCCGTCCTGTGAAGCAGTGTGGCTTTTCTGGACCCGAATTCATTTTAAGCGTCAATTCAAGAATTTCCCCTCATCCTTTTATTTATTTACTTTTACATTTTTTTCTTGTTGATTTGCACCATTTTTTTTTCCCTCGTCGCGCAACTCTCAATTATCCTGAAATTGATCCTTCACGCTTGCGCTTATACATTTGCGCCGACAACTTTGACCGACGATCCGGGTTTCGATCCAGCCGTACCGTTCCTGACTTGTCTCGCGCCTTCAGATCCGCCTTCATGCTTCGATGAGAAGCAAAATATAAAGCAATCGTTCCGACGGAGCTAAATTACTACAGCATAAAGAACGAAGGGGAAATTTGGATTTCGAAACAAAAAAGGAAGGGGTGCAACACGAGGATTTCCCAGGGGGTCACCTAGGGGTGTCAACGGGCCGGGTCCGGGCCGAAATTCATTATTCCGGACCCGGACCCGGATCCGACCCGTTTACCCGACGGGTCTTTTATTCGGTGTTCCGGATCCGGACCCGACGAGTCTCGGATCCGGGTCGGGTCTACCCGAACAAATTTGCCAAAATTTATAATTTCTAACAAAAAAGAGAAAGAGATATATTTGTAAACTAATTTCTAGCTAATGCAAAGAAAAAACCAAATAAGAAAATAAATCAAATTGATTTTACTCAAATACATCATCCTAATCAAATTATATTGATAATATATATTTTTTATAAATTATTAAATCATTTATATCCGGATCCGGGTCTAGTACGGGTCGGAATACTATATTCCGTATCCGACCCGTTTTTTTGTTTGAAAAAACGGATCCGGATCCGGATTACGGAATTAAATCCCTACCCATACCCGCAAAAATTTCAGGGATCCGATCCGGATCCGGGTGTAGACCCGACCCGTTGACCGGCCTAGGGTCACCCATCCTAGTACTACTGTCGCCCAAGCACGCTTAACTTCGAAGTTCTGATGGGATCCGGTGCATTAGTGCTGGTATGATCGCACCCGCCATGTTCCTTTCGCTTTATTCTTTTAAACTGCCACGTCTTGTGAAGCAGTTTGGCTTTTCTGGACCCGAATTCATTCTAAGCGTCAATTCATGAATTTCCTCTCATCCTTTTATTTATTTACTTTTATATTTTTTTCTTGTTGCTTTGCACCTTTTTTTTCCCTCGTCGCACAACTCTCAATTATCCTGAAATTGATCCTTCACGCTTGCGCTTATACATTTGCGCCGACAACTTTGACCGACGATCCGGGCTTCGATCCAGCCGTACCGTTCCTGACTTGTCTCGCGCCTTCAGATTCGCCTTCATGCTTCGATGAGAAGCAAAATATAAAGCAATCGTTCCGACGGAGCTAAATTACTACAGCATAAAGAACGAAGGGGAAATTTAGATTTCGAAACAAAAAAGGGAGGGGTGCAACACTAGGATTTCCCAGGGGGTCACCTAGGGGTGTCAACGGGCCGGGTCCGGGCCGGAATTCATTATTCCGGACCCGGACCCGGATCCGACCCGTTTACCCGACGGGTCTTTTATTCGGTGTTCCGGATCCGGACCCGACGAGTCTCGGATCCGGGTCGGGTCTACCCGAACAAATTTGCCAAAATTTATAATTTCTAACAAAAAAGAGAAAAAGATATATTTGTAAACAAATTTCTAGCTAATGCAAAGAAAAAACCAAATAAGAAAATAAAACAAATTGATTTTACTCAAATACATCATCCTAATCAAATTATATTGATAATATATATTTTTTATAAATTATTAAATCATTTATATCCGGATCCGGGTCTAATACGGGTCGGAATACTATATTCCGTATCCGACCCGTTTTTTTGTTTGAAAAAACGGATCCGGATCCGGATAACGGAATTAAATCCCTACCCATACCCGCAAAAATTTCAGGGATCCGATCCGGATCCGGGTGTAGACCCGACCCGTTGACCGGCCTAGGGTCACCCATCCTAGTACTACTGTCGCCCAAGCACGCTTAACTTCGAAGTTCTGATGGGATCCGGTGCATTAGTGCTGGTATGATCGCACCCGCCATGTTCCTTTCGCTTTATTCTTTTAAACTGTCACGTCCTGTGAAGCAGTTTGGCTTTTCTGGACCCGAATTCATTCTAAGCGTCAATTCATGAATTTCCTCTCATCCTTTTATTTATTTACTTTTATATTTTTTTCTTGTTGCTTTGCACCTTTTTTTTCCCTCGTCGCACAACTCTCAATTATCCTGAAATTGATCCTTCACGCTTGCGCTTATACATTTGCGCCGACAACTTTGACCGACGATCCGGGCTTCGATCCAGCCGTACCGTTCCTGACTTGTCTCGCGCCTTCAGATCCGCCTTCATGCTTCGATGAGAAGCAAAATATAAAGCAATCGTTCCGACGGAGCTAAATTACTACAGCATAAAGAACGAAGGGGAAATTTGGATTTCGAAACAAAAAAGGGAGGGGTGCAACACGAGGACTTCCCAGGGGGTCACCCATCCTAGTACTACTGTCGCCCAAGCACGCTTAACTTCGGAGTTCTGATGGGATCCGGTGCATTAGTGCTGGTATGATCGCACCCGCCATGTTCCTTTCGCTTTATTCTTTTAAACTGCCACGTCCTGTGAAGCAGTTTGGCTTTTCTGGACCCGAATTCATTCTAAGCGTCAATTCATGAATTTCCTCTCATCCTTTTATTTATTTACTTTTATATTTTTTTCTTGTTGCTTTGCACCTTTTTTTTCCCTCGTCGCACAACTCTCAATTATCCTGAAAGTGATCCTTCACGCTTGCGCTTATACATTTGCGCCGACAACCTTGACCGACGATCCGGGCTTCGATCCAGCCGTACCGTTCCTGACTTGTCTCGCGCCTTCAGATCCGCCTTCATGCTTCGATAAGAAGCAAAATATAAAGCAATCGTTCCGACGGAGCTAAATTACTACAGCATAAAGAACGAAGGGGAAATTTGGATTTCGAAACAAAAAAGGGAGGGGTGCAACACGAGGACTTCCCAGGGGGTCACCCATCCTAGTACTACTCTCGCCCAAGCACGCTTAACTTCGGAGTTCTGATGGGATCCGGTGCATTAGCGCTGGTATGATCGCACCCACCATGTTCCTTTCGCTTTATTCTTTTAAACTGCCCCGTCCTGTGAAGCAGTGTGGCTTTTCTGGACCCGAATTCATTTTAAGCGTCAATTCAAGAATTTCCCCTCATCCTTTTATTTATTTACTTTTACATTTTTTTCTTGTTGATTTGCACCATTTTTTTTTTCCCTCGTCGCGCAACTCTCAATTATCCTGAAATTGATCCTTCACGCTTGCGCTTATACATTTGCGCCGACAACTTTGACCGACGATCCGGGCTTCGATCCAGCCGTACCGTTCCTGACTTGTCTCGCGCCTTCAGATCCGCCTTCATGCTTCGATGAGAAGCAAAATATAAAGCAATCGTTCCGACGGAGCTAAATTACTACAGCATAAAGAACGAAGGGGAAATTTGGATTTCGAAACAAAAAAGGGAGGGGTGCAACACGAGGATTTCCCAGGGGGTCACCTAGGGGTGTCAACGGGCCGGGTCCGGGCCGGAATTCTTTATTCCGGACCCGGACCCGGATCCGACCCGTTTACCCGACGGGTCTTTTATTCGGTGTTCCGGATCCGGACCCGGCGAGTCTCGGATCCGGGTCGGGTCTACCCGAACAAATTTGCCAAAATTTATAATTTCTAACAAAAAAGAGAAAAAGATATATTTGTAAACTAATTTCTAGCTAATGCAAAGAAAAAACCAAATAAGAAAATAAATCAAATTGATTTTACTCAAATACATCATCCTAATCAAATTATATTGATAATATATATTTTTTATAAATTATTAAATCATTTATATCCGGATCCGGGTCTAGTACGGGTCGGAATACTATATTCCGTATCCGACCCGTTTTTTTGTTTGAAAAAACGGATCCGGATCCGGATAACGGAATTAAATCCCTACCCATACCCGCAAAAATTTCAGCGATCCGATCCGGATCCGGGTGTAGACCCGACCCGTTGACCGGCCTAGGGTCACCCATCCTAGTACTACTGTCGCCCAAGCACGCTTAATTTCGAAGTTCTGATGGGATCCGGTGCATTAGTGCTGGTATGATCGCACCCGCCATGTTCCTTTCGCTTTATTCTTTTAAACTGCCACGTCCTGTGAAGCAGTTTGGCTTTTCTGGACCCGAATTCATTCTAAGCGTCAATTCATGAATTTCCTCTCATCCTTTTATTTATTTACTTTTATATTTTTTTCTTGTTGCTTTGCACCTTTTTTTTCCCTCGTCGCACAACTCTCAATTATCCTGAAATTGATCCTTCACGCTTGCGCTTATACATTTGCGCCGACAACTTTGACCGACGATCCGAGCTTCGATCCAGCCGTACCGTTCCTGACTTGTCTCGCGCCTTCAGATCCGCCTTCATGCTTCGATGAGAAGCAAAATATAAAGCAATCGTTCCGACGGAGCTAAATTACTACAGCATAAAGAACGAAGGGGAAATTTGGATTTCGAAACAAAAAAGGGAGGGGTGCAACACGAGGACTTCCCAGGGGGTCACCCATCCTAGTACTACTCTCGCCCAAGCACGCTTAACTTCGGAGTTCTGATGGGATCCGGTGCATTAGTGCTGGTATGATCGCACCCGCCATGTTCCTTTCGTTTTATTCTTTTAAACTGCCTCGTCCTGTGAAGCAGTGTGGCTTTTCTGGACCCGAATTCATTTTAAGCGTCAATTCAAGAATTTCCCCTCATCCTTTTATTTATTTACTTTTACATTTTTTTCTTGTTGATTTGCACCATTTTTTTTCCCTCGTCGCGCAACTCTCAATTATCCTGAAATTGATCTTTCACGCTTGCGCTTATACATTTGCGCCGACAACTTTGACCGACGATCCGGGCTTCGATCCAGCCGTACCGTTCCTGACTTGTCTCGCGCCTTCAGATCCGCCTTCATGCTTCGATGAGAAGCAAAATATAAAGCAATCGTTCCGACGGAGCTAAATTACTACAGCATAAAGAACGAAGGGGAAATTTGGATTTCGAAACAAAAAAGGAAGGGGTGCAACACGAGGATTTCCCAGGGGGTCACCTAGGGGTGTCAACGGGCCGGGTCCGGGCCGGAATTCATTATTCCGGACCCGGACCCGGATCCGACCCGTTTACCCGACGGGTCTTTTATTCGGTGTTCCGGATCCGGACCCGGCGAGTCTCGGATCCGGGTCGGGTCTACCCGAACAAATTTGCCAAAATTTATAATTTCTAACAAAAAAGAGAAAGAGATATATTTGTAAACTAATTTCTAGCTAATGCAAAGAAAAAACCAAATAAGAAAATAAATCAAATTGATTTTACTCAAATACATCATCCTAATCAAATTATATTGATAATATATATTTTTTATAAATTATCAAATCATTTATATCCGGATCCGGGTCTAGTACGGGTCGGAATACTATATTCCGTATCCGACCCGTTTTTTTGTTTGAAAAAACGGATCCGGATCCGGATAACGGAATTAAATCCCTACCCATACCCGCAAAAATTTCAGCGATCCGATCCGGATCCGGGTGTAGACCCGACCCGTTGACCGGCCTAGGGTCACCCATCCTAGTACTACTGTCGCCCAAGCACGCTTAATTTCGAAGTTCTGATGGGATCCGGTGCATTAGTGCTGGTATGATCGCACCCGCCATGTTCCTTTCGCTTTATTCTTTTAAACTGCCACGTCCTGTGAAGCAGTTTGGCTTTTCTGGACCCGAATTCATTCTAAGCGTCAATTCATGAATTTCCTCTCATCCTTTTATTTATTTACTTTTATATTTTTTTCTTGTTGCTTTGCACCTTTTTTTTCCCTCGTCGCACAACTCTCAATTATCCTGAAATTGATCCTTCACGCTTGCGCTTATACATTTGCGCCGACAACTTTGACCGACGATCCGGGCTTCGATCCAGCCGTACCGTTCCTGACTTGTCTCGCGCCTTCAGATCCGCCTTCATGCTTCGATAAGAAGCAAAATATAAAGCAATCGTTCCGACGGAGCTAAATTACTACAGCATAAAGAACGAAGGGGAAATTTGGATTTCGAAACAAAAAAGGGAGGGGTGCAACACGAGGACTTCCCAGGGGGTCACCCATCCTAGTACTACTCTCGCCCAAGCACGCTTAACTTCGGAGTTCTGATGGGATCCGGTGCATTAGTGCTGGTATGATCGCACCCACCATGTTCCTTTCGCTTTATTCTTTTAAACTGCCACGTCCTGTGAAGCAGTTTGGATTTTCTGGACCCGAATTCATTCTAAGCGTCAATTCATGAATTTCCTCTCATCCTTTTATTTATTTACTTTTATATTTTTTTCTTGTTGCTTTGCACCTTTTTTTTCCCTCGTCGCACAACTCTCAATTATCCTGAAAGTGATCCTTCACGCTTGCGCTTATACATTTGCGCCGACAACCTTGACCGACGATCCGGGCTTCGATCCAGCCGTACCGTTCCTGACTTGTCTCGCGCCTTCAGATCCGCCTTCATGCTTCGATAAGAAGCAAAATATAAAGCAATCGTTCCGACGGAGCTAAATTACTACAGCATAAAGAACGAAGGGGAAATTTGGATTTCGAAACAAAAAAGGGAGGGGTGCAACACGAGGACTTCCCAGGGGGTCACCCATCCTAGTACTACTCTCGCCCAAGCACGCTTAACTTCGGAGTTCTGATGGGATCCGGTGCATTAGTGCTGGTATGATCGCACCCGCCATGTTCCTTTCGCTTTATTCTTTTAAACTGCCCCGTCCTGTGAAGCAGTGTGGCTTTTCTGGACCCGAATTCATTTTAAGCGTCAATTCAAGAATTTCCCCTCATCCTTTTATTTATTTACTTTTACATTTTTTTCTTGTTGATTTGCACCATTTTTTTTTCCCTCGTCGCGCAACTCTCAATTATCCTGAAATTGATTCTTCACGCTTGCGCTTATACATTTGCGCCGACAACTTTGACCGACGATCCGGGCTTCGATCCAGCCGTACCGTTCCTGACTTGTCTCGCGCCTTCAGATCCGCCTTCATGCTTCGATGAGAAGCAAAATATAAAGCAATCGTTCCGACGGAGCTAAATTACTACAACATAAAGAACGAAGGGGAAATTTGGATTTCGAAACAAAAAAGGGAGGGTTGCAACACGAGGATTTCCCAGGGGGTCACCTAGGGGTGTCAACGGGCCGGGTCCGGGCCGGAATTCTTTATTCCGGACCCGGACCCGGATCCGACCCGTTTACCCGACGGGTCTTTTATTCGGTGTTCCGGATCCGGACCCAGCGAGTCTCGGATCCGGGTCGGGTCTACCCGAAGAAATTTACCAAAATTTATAATTTCTAACAAAAAAGAGAAAAAGATATATTTGTAAACTAATTTCTAGCTAATGCAAAGAAAAAACCAAATAAGAAAATAAATCAAATTGATTTTACTCAAATACATCATCCTAATCAAATTATATTGATAATATATATTTTTTATAAATTATTAAATCATTTATATCCGGATCCGGGTCTAGTACGGGTCGGAATACTATATTCCGTATCCGACCCGTTTTTTTGTTTGAAAAAACGGATCCGGATCCGGATAACGGAATTAAATCCCTACCCATACCCGCAAAAATTTCAGGGATCCGATCCGGATCCGGGTGTAGACCCGACCCGTTGACCGGCCTAGGGTCACCCATCCTAGTACTACTGTCGCCCAAGCACGCTTAACTTCGGAGTTCTGATGGGATCCGGTGCATTAGTGCTGGTATGATCGCACCAGCCATGTTCCTTTCGCTTTATTCTTTTAAACTGCCACGTCCTGTGAAGCAGTTTGGCTTTTCTGGACCCGAATTCATTCTAAGCGTCAATTCATGAATTTCCTCTCATCCTTTTATTTATTTACTTTTATATTTTTTTCTTGTTGCTTTGCACCTTTTTTTTCCCTCGTCGCACAACTCTCAATTATCCTGAAAGTGATCCTTCACGCTTGCGCTTATACATTTGCGCCGACAACCTTGACCGACGATCCGGGCTTCGATCCAGCCGTACCGTTCCTGACTTGTCTCGCGCCTTCAGATCCGCCTTCATGCTTCGATAAGAAGCAAAATATAAAGCAATCGTTCCGACGGAGCTAAATTACTACAGCATAAAGAACGAAGGGGAAATTTGGATTTCGAAACAAAAAAGGGAGGGGTGCAACACGAGGACTTCCCAGGGGGTCACCCATCCTAGTACTACTCTCGCCCAAGCACGCTTAACTTCGGAGTTCTGATGGGATCCGGTGCATTAGTGCTGGTATGATCGCACCCGCCATGTTCCTTTCGCTTTATTCTTTTAAACTGCCCCGTCCTGTGAAGCAGTGTGGCTTTTCTGGACCCGAATTCATTTTAAGCGTCAATTCAAGAATTTCCCCTCATCCTTTTATTTATTTACTTTTACATTTTTTTCTTGTTGATTTGCACCATTTTTTTTTCCCTCGTCGCGCAACTCTCAATTATCCTGAAATTGATTCTTCACGCTTGCGCTTATACATTTGCGCCGACAACTTTGACCGACGATCCGGGCTTCGATCCAGCCGTACCGTTCCTGACTTGTCTCGCGCCTTCAGATCCGCCTTCATGCTTCGATGAGAAGCAAAATATAAAGCAATCGTTCCGACGGAGCTAAATTACTACAACATAAAGAACGAAGGGGAAATTTGGATTTCGAAACAAAAAAGGGAGGGTTGCAACACGAGGATTTCCCAGGGGGTCACCTAGGGGTGTCAACGGGCCGGGTCCGGGCCGGAATTCTTTATTCCGGACCCGGACCCGGATCCGACCCGTTTACCCGACGGGTCTTTTATTCGGTGTTCCGGATCCGGACCCAGCGAGTCTCGGATCCGGGTCGGGTCTACCCGAACAAATTTACCAAAATTTATAATTTCTAACAAAAAAGAGAAAAAGATATATTTGTAAACAAATTTCTAGCTAATGCAAAGAAAAAACCAAATAAGAAAATAAATCAAATTGATTTTACTCAAATACATCATCCTAATCAAATTATATTGATAATATATATTTTTTATAAATTATTAAATCATTTATATCCGGATCCGGGTCTAGTACGGGTCGGAATACTATATTCCGTATCCGACCCGTTTTTTTGTTTGAAAAAACGGATCCGGATCCGGATAACGGAATTAAATCCCTACCCATACCCGCAAAAATTTCAGGGATCCGATCCGGATCCGGGTGTAGACCCGACCCGTTGACCGGCCTAGGGTCACCCATCCTAGTACTACTGTCGCCCAAGCACGCTTAACTTCGAAGTTCTGATGGGATCCGGTGCATTAGTGCTGGTATGATCGCACCCGCCATGTTCCTTTCGCTTTATTCTTTTAAACTGCCACGTCCTGTGAAGCAGTTTGGCTTTTCTGGACCCGAATTCATTCTAAGCGTCAATTCATGAATTTCCTCTCATCCTTTTATTTATTTACTTTTATATTTTTTTCTTGTTGCTTTGCACCTTTTTTTTCCCTCGTCGCACAACTCTCAATTATCCTGAAAGTGATCCTTCACGCTTGCGCTTATACATTTGCGCCGACAACCTTGACCGACGATCCGGGCTTCGATCCAGCCGTACCGTTCCTGACTTGTCTCGCGCCTTCAGATCCGCCTTCATGCTTCGATAACTAGCAAAATATAAAGCAATCGTTCCGACGGAGCTAAATTACTATAGCATAAAGAACGAAGAGGAAATTTGGATTTCGAAACAAAAAAGCGAGGGGTGCAACACGAGGACTTCCCAGGGGGTCATCCATCCTAGTACTACTCTCGCCCAAGCACGCTTAACTTCGGAGTTCTGATGGGATCCGGTGCATTAGTGCTGGTATGATCGCACCCGCCATGTTCCTTTCGCTTTATTCTTTTAAACTGCCCCGTCCTGTGAAGCAGTGTGGCTTTTCTGGACCCGAATTCATTTTAAGCGTCAATTCAAGAATTTCCCCTCATCCTTTTATTTATTTACTTTTACATTTTTTTCTTGTTGATTTGCACCATTTTTTTTTCCCTCGTCGCGCAACTCTCAATTATCCTGAAATTGATCCTTCACGCTTGCGCTTATACATTTGCGCCGACAACTTTGACCGACGATCCGGGCTTCGATCCAGCCGTACCGTTCCTGACTTGTCTCGCGCCTTCAGATCCGCCTTCATGCTTTGATGAGAAGCAAAATATAAAGCAATCGTTCCGACGGAGCTAAATTACTATAGCATAAAGAACGAAGGGGAAATTTGGATTTCGAAACAAAAAAGGGAGGGGTGCAACACGAGGATTTCCCAGGGGGTCACCTAGGGGTGTCAACGGGCCGGGTCCGGGCCGGAATTCATTATTACGGACCCGGACCCGGATCCGACCCGTTTACCCGACGGGTCTTTTATTCGGTGTTCCGGATCCGGACCCGGCGAGTCTCGGATCCGGGTCGGGTCTACCCGAACAAATTTGTCAAAATTTATAATTTCTAACAAAAAAGAGAAAGAGATATATTTGTAAACTAATTTCTAGCTAATGCAAAGAAAAAACCAAATAAGAAAATAAATCAAATTGATTTTACTCAAATACATCATCCTAATCAAATTATATTGATAATATATATTTTTTATAAATTATTAAATCATTTATATCCGGATCCGGGTCTAGTACGGTCGGAATACTATATTCCGTATCCGACCCGTTTTTTTGTTTGAAAAAACGGATCCGGATCCGGATAACGGAATTAAATCCCTACCCATACCCGCAAAAATTTCAGGGATCCGATCCGGATCCGGGTGTAGACCCGACCCGTTGACCGGCCTAGGGTCACCCATCCTAGTACTACTGTCGCCCATGCACGCTTAACTTCGAAGTTCTGATGGGATCCGGTGCATTAGTGCTGGTATGATCGCACCCGCCATGTTCCTTTCGCTTTATTCTTTTAAACTGCCACGTCCTGTGAAGCAGTTTGGCTTTTCTGGACCCGAATTCATTCTAAGCGTCAATTCATGAATTTCCTCTCATCCTTTTATTTATTTACTTTTATATTTTTTTCTTGTTGCTTTGCACCTTTTTTTTCCCTCGTCGCACAACTCTCAATTATCCTGAAAGTGATCCTTCACGCTTGCGCTTATACATTTGCGCCGACAACCTTGACCGACGATCCGGGCTTCGATCCAGCCGTACCGTTCCTGACTTGTCTCGCGCCTTCAGATCCGCCTTCATGCTTCGATGAGAAGCAAAATATAAAACAATCGTTCCGACGGAGCTAAATTACTACAGCATAAAGAACGAAGGGGAAATTTGGATTTCGAAACAAAAAAGGGAGGGGTGCAACACGAGGATTTCCCAGGGGGTCACCTAGGGGTGTCAACGGGCCGGGTCCGGGCCGAAATTCATTATTCCGGACCCGGACCCGGATCCGACCCGTTTACCCGACGGGTCTTTTATTCTGTGTTCCGGATCCGGACCCGACGAGTCTCGGATCCGGGTCGGGTCTACCCGAACAAATTTGCCAAAATTTATAATTTCTAACAAAAAAGAGAAAAAGATATATTTGTAAACTAATTTCTAACTAATGCAAATAAAAAACCAAATAAGAAAATAAATCAAATTGATTTTACTCAAATACATCATCCTAATCAAATTATATTGATAATATATATTTTTTATAAATTATTAAATCATTTATATCCGGATCCGGGTCTAATACGGGTCGGAATACTATATTCCGTATCCGACCCGTTTTTTTGTTTCAAAAAACGGATCCGGATCCGGATAACGGAATTAAATCCCTACCCATACCCGAAAAAATTTCAGGGATCCGATCCGGATCCGGATCTAGACCCGACCCGTTGACAGGCCTAGGGTCACCCATCCTAGTACTACTGTCGCCCAAGCACGCTTAACTTCGGAGTTCTGATGGGATCCGGTGCATTAGTGCTGGTATGATCGCACCCGCCATGTTCCTTTCGCTTTATTCTTTTAAATTGCCACGTCCTGTGAAGCAGTTTGGCTTTTCTGGACCCGAATTCATTCTAAGCGTCAATTCATGAATTTCCTCTCATCCTTTTATTTATTTACTTTTATATTTTTTTCTTGTTGCTTTGCACCTTTTTTTTCCCTCGTCGCACAACTCTCAATTATCCTGAAATTGATCCTTCACGCTTGCGCTTATGCATTTGCGCCGACAACTTTGACCGACGATCTGGGCTTCGATCCAGCTGTACCGTTCCTGACTTGTCTCGCGCCTTCAGATCCGCCTTCATGCTTCGATAAGAAGCAAAATATAAAGCAATCGTTCCGACGGAGCTAAATTACTACAGCATAAAGAACGAAGGGGAAATTTGGATTTCGAAACAAAAAAGGGAGGGGTGCAACTCGAGGACTTCCCAGGGGGTCACCCATCCTTGTACTACTCTCGCCCAAGCATGCTTAACTTCGGAGTTCTGATGGAATCCGGTGCATTAGTGCTGGTATGATCGCACCCGCCATGTTCCTTTCGCTTTATTCTTTTAAACTGCCCCGTCCTGTGAAGCAGTGTGGCTTTTCTGGACCCGAATTCATTTTAAGCGTCAATTCAAGAATTTCCCCTCATCCTTTTATTTATTTACTTTTACATTTTTTTCTTGTTGATTTGCACCATTTTTTTTTCCCTCGTCGCGCAACTCTCAATTATCCTGAAATTGATCCTTCACGCTTGCGCTTATACATTTGCGCCGACAACTTTGACCGACGATCCGGGCTTCGATCCAGCCGTACCGTTCCTGACTTGTCTCGCGCCTTCAGATCCGCCTTCATGCTTCGATGAGAAGCAAAATATAAAGCAATCGTTCCGACGGAGCTAAATTACTACAGCATAAAGAACGAAGGGGAAATTTGGATTTCGAAACAAAAAGGGAGGGGTGCAACACGAGGATTTCCCAGGGGGTCACCTAGGGGTGTCAACGGGCCGGGTCCGGGCCGGAATTCATTATTCCGGACCCGGATCCGACCCGTTTACCCGACGGGTCTTTTATTCGGTGTTCCGGATCCGGACCTGGCGAGTCTCGGATCCGGGTCGGGTCTACCCGAACAAATTTGCCAAAATTTATAATTTCTAACAAAAAAGAGAAAAAGATATATTTGCAAACTAATTTCTAACTAATGCAAAGAAAAAACCAAATAAGAAAATAAATCAAATTGATTTTACTCAAATACATCATCCTAATCAAATTATATTGATAATATATATTTTTTATAAATTATTAAATCATTTATATCCGGATCCGGGTCTAATACGGGTCGGAATACTATATTCCGTATCCGACCCGTTTTTTTGTTTGAAAAAATGGATGCGGATCCGGATAACGGAATTAAATCCCTACCCATACCCGCAAAAATTTCAGGGATCCGATCCGGATCCGGGTCTAGACCCGACCCGTTGACCGGCCTAGGGTCACCCATCCTAGTACTACTGTCGCCCAAGCACGCTTAACTTCGGAGTTCTGATGGGATCCGGTGCATTAGTGCTGGTATGATCGCACCCGCCATGTTCCTTTCGCTTTATTCTTTTAAACTGCCACGTCCTGTGAAGCAGTTTGGCTTTTCTGGACCCGAATTCATTCTAAGCGTCAATTCATGAATTTCCTCTCATCCTTTTATTTATTTACTTTTATATTTTTTTCTTGTTGCTTTGCACCTTTTTTTTCCCTCGTCGCACAACTCTCAATTATCCTGAAAGTGATCCTTCACGCTTGCGCTTATACATTTGCGCCGACAACCTTGACCGACGATCCGGGCTTCGATCCAGCCGTACCGTTCCTGACTTGTCTCGCGCCTTCAGATCCGCCTTCATGCTTCGATAAGAAGCAAAATATAAAGCAATCGTTCCGACGGAGCTAAATTACTACAGCATAAAGAACGAAGGGGAAATTTGGATTTCGAAACAAAAAAGGGAGGGGTGCAACACGAGGACTTCCCAGGGGGTCACCCATCCTAGTACTACTCTCGCCCAAGCACGCTTAACTTCGGAGTTCTGATGGGATCCGGTGCATTAGTGCTGGTATGATCGCACCCGCCATGTTCCTTTCGCTTTATTCTATTAAACTGCCCCGTCCTGTGAAGCAGTGTGGCTTTTCTGGACCCGAATTCATTTTAAGCGTCAATTCAAGAATTTCCCCTCATCCTTTTATTTATTTACTTTTACATTTTTTTCTTGTTGATTTGCACCATTTTTTTTTCCCTCGTCGCGCAACTCTCAATTATCCTGAAATTGATCCTTCACGCTTGCGCTTATACATTTGCGCCGACAACTTTGACCGACGATCCGGGCTTCGATCCAGCCGTACCGTTCCTGACTTGTCTCGCGCCTTCAGATCCGCCTTCATGCTTCGATGAGAAGCAAAATATAAAGCAATCGTTCCGACGGAGCTAAATTACTACAGCATAAAGAACGAAGGGGAAATTTGGATTTCGAAACAAAAAAGGGAGGGGTGCAACACGAGGATTTCCCAGGGGGTCACCTAGGGGTGTCAACGGGCCGGGTCCGGGCCGAAATTCATTATTCCGGACCCGGACCCGGATCCGACCCGTTTACCCGACGGGTCTTTTATTCTGTGTTCCGGATCCGGACCCGGCGAGTCTCGGATCCGGGTCGGGTCTACCCGAACAAATTTGCCAAAATTTATAATTTCTAACAAAAAAGAGAAAAAGATATATTTGTAAACTAATTTCTAACTAATGCAAAGAAAAAACCAAATAAGAAAATAAATCAAATTGATTTTACTCAAATACATCATCCTAATCAAATTATATTGATAATATATATTTTTTGTAAATTATTAAATCATTTATATCCGGATCCGGGTCTAATACGGGTCGGAATACTATATTCCGTATCCGACCTGTTTTTTTGTTTGAAAAAATGGATCCGAATCCGGATAACGGAATTAAATCCCTACCCATACCCGAAAAAATTTCAGGGATCCGATCCGGATCCGGGTCTAGACCCGACCCGTTGACAGGCCTAGGGTCACCCATCCTAGTACTACTGTCGCCCAAGCACGCTTAACTTCGGAGTTCTGATGGGATCCGGTGCATTAGTGCTGGTATGATCGCACCCGCCATGTTTCTTTCGCTTTATTCTTTTAAACTGCCACGTCCTGTGAAGCAGTTTGGCTTTTCTGGACCCGAATTCATTCTAAGCGTCAATTCATGAATTTCCTCTCATCCTTTTATTTATTTACTTTTATATTTTTTTCTTGTTGCTTAGCACCTTTTTTTTCCCTCGTCGCACAACTCTCAATTATCCTGAAATTGATCCTTCACGCTTGCGCTTATGCATTTGCGCCGACAACTTTGACCGACGATCTGGGCTTCGATCCAGCTGTACCGTTCCTGACTTGTCTCGCGCCTTCAGATCCGCCTTCATGCTTCGATAAGAAGCAAAATATAAAGCAATCGTTCCGACGGAGCTAAATTACTACAGCATAAAGAACGAAGGGGAAATTTGGATATCGAAACAAAAAAGGGAGGGGTGCAACACGAGGACTTCCCAGGGGGTCACCCATCCTAGTACTACTCTCGCCCAAGCACGCTTAATTTCGGAGTTCTGATGGGATCCGGTGCATTAGTGCTGGTATGATCGCACCCGCCATGTTCCTTTCGCTTTATTCTTTTAAACTGCCCCGTCCTGTGAAGCAGTGTGGCTTTTCTGGACCCGAATTCATTTTAAGCGTCAATTCAAGAATTTCCCCTCATCCTTTTATTTATTTACTTTTACATTTTTTTCTTGTTGATTTGCACCATTTTTTTTCCCTCGTCGCGCAACTCTCAATTATCCTGAAATTGATCCTTCACGCTTGCGCTTATACATTTGCGCCGACAACTTTGACCGACGATCCGGGCTTCGATCCAGCCGTATCGTTCCTGACTTGTCTCGCGCCTTCAGATCCGCCTTCATGCTTCGATGAGAAGCAAAATATAAAGCAATCGTTCCGACGGAGCTAAATTACTACAGCATAAAGAACGAAGGGGAAATTTGGATTTCGAAACAAAAAAGGGAGGGGTGCAACATGAGGATTTCCCAGGGGGTCACCTAGGGGTGTCAACGGGCCGGGTCCGGGCCGGAATTCATTATTCCGGACCCGGACCCGGATCCGACCAGTTTACCCGACGGGTCTTTTATTCTGTGTTCCGGATCCGGACCCGGCGAGTCTCGGATCCGGGTCGGGTCTACCCGAACAAATTTGCCAAAATTTATAATTTCTAACAAGAAAGAGAAAAAGATATATTTGTAAACTAATTTCTAACTAATGCAAAGAAAAAACCAAATAAGAAAATAAATCAAATTGATTTTACTCAAATACATCATCCTAATCAAATTATATTGATAATATATATTTTTTATAAATTATTAAATCATTTATATCCGGATCCGGGTCTAATACGGGTCGGAATACTATATTCCGTATCCGACCCGTTTTTTTGTTTGAAAAAACGGATCCGAATCCGGATAACGGAATTAAATCCCTACCCATACCCGAAAAAATTTCAGGGATCCGATCCGGATCCGGGTCTAGACCCGACCCGTTGACCGGCCTAGGGTCACCCATCCTAGTACTACTGTCGCCCAAGCACGCTTAACTTCGAAGTTCTGATGGGATCCGGTGCATTAGTGCTAGTATGATCGCACCCGCCATTTTCCTTTCGCTTTATTCTTTTAAACTGCCACGTCCTGTGAAGCAGTTTGGCTTTTCTGGACCCGAATTCATTCTAAGCGTCAATTCATGAATTTCCTCTCATCCTTTTATTTATTTACTTTTATATTTTTTTCTTGTTGCTTTGCACCTTTTTTTTTCACTCGTCGCACAACTCTCAATTATCCTGAAATTGATCCTTCACGCTTGCGCTTATACATTTGCGCCGACAACATTGACCGACGATCCGGGCTTCGATCCAGCCGTACCGTTCCTGACTTGTCTCGCGACTTCAGATCCGCCTTCATGCTTCGATAAGAAGCAAAATATAAAGCAATCGTTCCGACGGAGCTAAATTACTACAGCATAAAGAACGAAGGGGAAATTTGGATTTCGAAACAAAAAAGGGAGGGGTGCAACACGAGGACTTCCCAGGGGGTCACCCATCCTAGTACTACTCTCGCCCAAGCACGCTTAACTTCGGAGTTCTGATGGGATCCGGTGCATTAGTACTGGTATGATCGCACCCGCCATGTTCCTTTCGCTTTATTCCTTTAAACTGCCCCGTCCTGTGAAGCAGTGTGGCTTTTCTGGACCCGAATTCATTTTAAGCGTCAATTCAAGAATTTCCCCTCATCCTTTTATTTATTTACTTTTACATTTTTTTCTTGTTGATTTGCACCATTTTTTTTTCCCTCGTCGCGCAACTCTCAATTATCCTGAAATTGATCCTTCACGCTTGCGCTTATACATTTGCGCCGACAACTTTGACCGACGATCCGGGCTTCGATCCAGCCGTACCGTTCCTGACTTGTCTCGCGCCTTCAGATCCGCCTTCATGCTTCGATGAGAAGCAAAATATAAAGCAATCGTTCCGACGGAGCTAAATTACTACAGCATAAAGAACGAAGGGGAAATTTGGATTTCGAAACAAAAAAGGGAGGGGTGCAACACGAGGATTTCCCAGGGGGTCACCTAGGGGTGTCAACGGGCCGGGTCCGGGCCGGAATTCATTATTCCGGACCCGGACCCGGATCCGACCCGTTTACCCGACGGGTCTTTTATTCTGTGTTCCGGATCCGGACCCGGCGAGTCTCGGATCCGGGTCGGGTCTACCCGAACAAATTTGCCAAAATTTATAATTTCTAACAAAAAAGAGAAAAAGATATATTTGTAAACTAATTTCTAACTAATGCAAAGAAAAAACCAAATAAGAAAATAAATCAAATTGATTTTACTCAAATACATCATCCTAATCAAATTATATTGATAATATATATTTTTTATAAATTATTAAATCATTTATATCCGGATCCGGGTATAATACGGGTCGGAATACTATATTCCGTATCCGACCCGTTTTTTTGTTTGAAAAAACGGATCCGGATCCGGATAACGGAATTAAATCCCTACCCATACCCGAAAAAATTTCAGGGATCCGATCCGGATCCGGGTCTAGACCCGACCCGTTGACAGGCCTAGGGTCACCCATCCTAGTACTACTGTCGCCCAAGCACGCTTAACTTCGGAGTTCTGATGGGATCCGGTGCATTAGTGCTGGTATGATCGCACCCGCCATGTTCCTTTCGCTTTATTCTTTTAAACTGCCACGTCCTGTGAAGCAGTTTGGCTTTTCTGGACCCGAATTCATTCTAAGCGTCAATTCATGAATTTCCTCTCATCCTTTTATTTATTTACTTTTATATTTTTTTCTTGTTGCTTTGCACCTTTTTTTTCCCTCGTCGCACAACTCTCAATTATCCTGAAATTGATCCTTCACGCTTGCGCTTATACATTTGCGCCGACAACTTTGACCGACGATCCGGGCTTCGATCCAGCCGTACCGTTCCTGACTTGTCTCGCGCCTTCAGATCCGCCTTCATGCTTCGATAAGAAGCAAAATATAAAGCAATCGTTCCGACGGAGCTAAATTACTACAGCATAAAGAACGAAGGGGAAATTTGGATTTCGAAACAAAAAAGGGAGGGGTGCAACACGAGGACTTCCCAGGGGGTCACCCATCCTAGTACTACTCTCGCCCAAGCACGCTTAACTTCGGAGTTCTGATGGGATCCGGTGCATTAGTGCTGGTATGATCGCACCCGCCATGTTCCTTTCGCTTTATTCTTTTAAACTGCCCCGTCCTGTGAAGCAGTGTGGCTTTTCTGGACCCGAATTCATTTTAAGCGTCAATTCAAGAATTTCCCCTCATCCTTTTATTTATTTACTTTTACATTTTTTTCTTGTTGATTTGCACCATTTTTTTTTCCCTCGTCGCGCAACTCTCAATTATCCTGAAATTGATCCTTCACGCTTGCGCTTATACATTTGCGCCGACAACTTTGACCGACGATCCGGGCTTCGATCCAGCCGTACCGTTCCTGACTTGTCTCGCGCCTTCAGATCCGCCTTCATGCTTCGATGAGAAGCAAAATATAAAGCAATCGTTCCGACGGAGCTAAATTACTACAGCATAAAGAACGAAGGGGAAATTTGGATTTCGAAACAAAAAAGGGAGGGGTGCAACACGAGGATTTCCCAGGGGGTCACCTAGGGGTGTCAACGGGCCGGGTCCGGGCCGGAATTCATTATTCCGGACCCGGACCCGGATCCGACCCGTTTACCCGACGGGTCTTTTATTCTGTGTTCCGGATCCGGACCCGGCGAGTCTCGGATCCGGGTCGGGTCTACCCGAACAAATTTGCCAAAATTTATAATTTCTAACAAAAAAGAGAAAAAGATATATTTGTAAACTAATTTCTAACTAATGCAAAGAAAAAACCAAATAAGAAAATAAATCAAATTGATTTTACTCAAATACATCATCCTAATCAAATTATATTGATAATATATATTTTTTATAAATTATTAAATCATTTATATCCGGATCCGGGTCTAATACGGGTCGGAATACTATATTCCGTATCCGACCCGTTTTTTTGTTTGAAAAAACGGATCCGGATCCGGATAACGGAATTAAATCCCTACCCATACCCGAAAAAATTTCAGGGATCCGATCCGGATCCGGGTCTAGA
This sequence comes from Coffea arabica, assembly GCF_036785885.1. Lineage (NCBI taxonomy): Eukaryota > Viridiplantae > Streptophyta > Magnoliopsida > Gentianales > Rubiaceae > Coffea > Coffea arabica. The sequence goes on from NC_092330.1 coordinate 21,832,291, forward strand.
CCCGACCCGTTGACAGGCCTAGGGTCACCCATCCTAGTACTACTGTCGCCCAAGCACGCTTAACTTCGGAGTTCTGATGGGATCCGGTGCATTAGTGCTGGTATGATCGCACCCGCCATGTTCCTTTCGCTTTATTCTTTTAAACTGCCACGTCCTGTGAAGCAGTTTGGCTTTTCTGGACCCGAATTCATTCTAAGCGTCAATTCATGAATTTCCTCTCATCCTTTTATTTATTTACTTTTATATTTTTTTCTTGTTGCTTTGCACCTTTTTTTTCCCTCGTCGCACAACTCTCAATTATCCTGAAATTGATCCTTCACGCTTGCGCTTATGCATTTGCGCCGACAACTTTGACCGACGATCTGGGCTTCGATCCAGCTGTACCGTTCCTGACTTGTCTCGCGCCTTCAGATCCGCCTTCATGCTTCGATAAGAAGCAAAATATAAAGCAATCGTTCCGACGGAGCTAAATTACTACAGCATAAAGAACGAAGGGGAAATTTGGATTTCGAAACAAAAAAGGGAGGGGTGCAACACGAGGACTTCCCAGGGGGTCACCCATCCTAGTACTACTCTCGCCCAAGCACGCTTAACTTCGGAGTTCTGATGGGATCCGGTGCATTAGTGCTGGTATGATCGCACCCGCCATGTTCCTTTCGCTTTATTCTTTTAAACTGCCCCGTCCTGTGAAGCAGTGTGGCTTTTCTGGACCCGAATTCAATTTAAGCGTCAATTCAAGAATTTCCCCTCATCCTTTTATTTATTTACTTTTACATTTTTTTCTTGTTGATTTGCACCATTTTTTTTTCCCTCGTCGCGCAACTCTCAATTATCTTGAAATTGATCCTTCACGCTTGCGCTTATACATTTGCGCCGACAACTTTGACCGACGATCCGGGCTTCGATCCAGCCGTACCGTTCCTGACTTGTCTCGCGCCTTCAGATCCGCCTTCATGCTTCGATGAGAAGCAAAATATAAAGCAATCGTTCCGACGGAGCTAAATTACTACAGCATAAAGAACGAAGGGGAAATTTGGATTTCGAAACAAAAAGGGAGGGGTGCAACACGAGGATTTCCCAGGGAGTCACCTAGGGGTGTCAACGGGCCGGGTCCGGGCCGGAATTCATTATTCCGGACCCGGACCCGGATCCGACCCGTTTACCCGACGGGTCTTTTATTCGGTGTTCCGGATCCGGACCCGGCGAGTCTCGGATCCGGGTCGGGTCTACCCGAACAAATTTGCCAAAATTTATAATTTCTAACAAAAAAGAGAAAAAGATATATTTGTAAACTAATTTCTAACTAATGCAAAGAAAAAACCAAATAAGAAAATAAATCAAATTGATTTTACTCAAATACATCATCCTAATCAAATTATATTGATAATATATATTTTTTACAAATTATTAAATCATTTATATCCGGATTCGGGTCTAATACGGGTCGGAATACTATATTCCGTATCCGACCCGTTTTTTTGTTTGAAAAAACGGATCCGGATCCGGATAACGGAATTAAATCCCTACCCATACCCGCAAAAATTTCAGGGATCCGATCCGGATCCGGGTGTAGACCCAACCCGTTGACCGGCCTAGGGTCACCCATCCTAGTACTACTGTCGCCCAAGCACGCTTAACTTCGAAGTTCTGATGGGATCCGGTGCATTAGTGCTCGTATGATCGCACCCGCCATGTTCCTTTCGCTTTATTCTTTTAAACTGCCACGTCCTGTGAAGCAGTTTGGCTTTTCTGGACCCGAATTCATTCTAAGCGTCAATTCATGAATTTCCTCTCATCCTTTTATTTATTTACTTTTATATTTTTTTCTTGTTGCTTTGCACCTTTTTTTTCCCTCGTCGCACAACTCTCAATTATCCTGAAATTGATCCTTCACGCTTGCGCTTATGCATTTGCGCCGACAACTTTGACCGACGATCTGGGCTTCGATCCAGCTGTACCGTTCCTGACTTGTCTCGCGCCTTCAGATCCGCCTTCATGCTTCGATAAGAAGCAAAATATAAAGCAATCGTTCCGACGGAGCTAAATTACTACAGCATAAAGAACGAAGGGGAAATTTGGATTTCGAAACAAAAAAGGGAGGGGTGCAACACGAGGACTTCCCAGGGGGTCACCCATCCTAGTACTACTCTCGCCCAAGCACGCTTAACTTCGGAGTTCTGATGGGATCCGGTGCATTAGTGCTGGTATGATCGCACCCGCCATGTTCCTTTCGCTTTATTCTTTTAAACTGCCCCGTCCTGTGAAGCAGTGTGGCTTTTCTGGACCCGAATTCATTTTAAGCGTCAATTCAAGAATTTCCCCTCATCCTTTTATTTATTTACTTTTACATTTTTTTCTTGTTGATTTGCACCATTTTTTTTTCCCTCGTCGCGCAACTCTCAATTATCCTGAAATTGATCCTTCACGCTTGCGCTTATACATTTGCGCCGACAACTTTGACCGACGATCCGGGCTTCGATCCAGCCGTACCGTTCCTGACTTGTCTCGCGCCTTCAGATCCGCCTTCATGCTTCGATGAGAAGCAAAATATAAAGCAATCGTTCCGACGGAGCTAAATTACTACAGCATAAAGAACGAAGGGGAAATTTGGATTTCGAAACAAAAAAGGGAGGGGTGCAACACGAGGATTTCCCAGGGGGTCACCTAGGGGTGTCAACGGGCCGGGTCCGGGCCGGAATTCATTATTCCGGACCCGGACCCGGATCCGACCCGTTTACCCGACGGGTCTTTTATTCTGTGTTCCGGATCCGGACCCGGCGAGTCTCGGATCCGGGTCGGGTCTACCCGAACAAATTTGCCAAAATTTATAATTTCTAACAAAAAAGAGAAAAAGATATATTTGTAAACTAATTTCTAACTAATGCAAAGAAAAAACCAAATAAAAAAATAAATCAAATTGATTTTACTCAAATACATCGTCCTAATCAAATTATATTGATAATATATATTTTTTATAAATTATTAAATCATTTATATCCGGATCCGGGTCTAATACGGGTCGGAATACTATATTCCGTATCCGACCCGTTTTTTTGTTTGAAAAAACGGATCCGGATCCGGATAACGGAATTAAATCCCTACCCATACCCGAAAAAATTTCAGGGATCCGATCCGGATCCGGGTCTAGACCCGACCCGTTGACAGGCCTAGGGTCACCCATCCTAGTACTACTGTCGCCCAAGCACGCTTAACTTCGGAGTTCTGATGGGATCCGGTGCATTAGTGCTGGTATGATCGCACCCGCCATGTTCCTTTCGCTTTATTCTTTTAAACTGCCACGTCCTGTGAAGCAGTTTGGCTTTTCTGGACCCGAATTCATTCTAAGCGTCAATTCATGAATTTCCTCTCATCCTTTTATTTATTTACTTTTATATTTTTTTCTTGTTGCTTTGCACCTTTTTTTTCCCTCGTCGCACAACTCTCAATTATCCTGAAATTGATCCTTCACGCTTGCGCTTATGCATTTGCGCCGACAACTTTGACCGACGATCTGGGCTTCGATCCAGCTGTACCGTTCCTGACTTGTCTCGCGCCTTCAGATCCGCCTTCATGCTTCGATAAGAAGCAAAATATAAAGCAATCGTTCCGACGGAGCTAAATTACTACAGCATAAAGAACGAAGGGGAAATTTGGATTTCGAAACAAAAAAGGGAGGGGTGCAACACGAGGACTTCCCAGGGGGTCACCCATCCTAGTACTACTCTCGCCCAAGCACGCTTAACTTCGGAGTTCTGATGGGATCCGGTGCATTAGTGCTGGTATGATCGCACCCGCCATGTTCCTTTCGCTTTATTCTTTTAAACTGCCCCGTCCTGTGAAGCAGTGTGGCTTTTCTGGACCCGAATTCATTTTAAGCGTCAATTCAAGAATTTCCCCTCATCCTTTTATTTATTTACTTTTACATTTTTTTCTTGTTGATTTGCACCATTTTTTTTTCCCTCGTCGCGCAACTCTCAATTATCCTGAAATTGATCCTTCACGCTTGCGCTTATACATTTGCGCCGACAACTTTGACCGACGATCCGGGCTTCGATCCAGCCGTACCGTTCCTGACTTGTCTCGCGCCTTCAGATCCGCCTTCATGCTTCGATGAGAAGCAAAATATAAAGCAATCGTTCCGACGGAGCTAAATTACTACAGCATAAAGAACGAAGGGGAAATTTGGATTTCGAAACAAAAAAGGGAGGGGTGCAACACGAGGATTTCCCAGGGGGTCACCTAGGGGTGTCAACGGGCCGGGTCCGGGCCGGAATTCATTATTCCGGACCCGGACCCGGATCCGACCCGTTTACCCGACGGGTCTTTTATTCTGTGTTCCGGATCCGGACCCGGCGAGTCTCGGATCCGGGTCGGGTCTACCCGAACAAATTTGCCAAAATTTATAATTTCTAACAAAAAAGAGAAAAAGATATATTTGTAAACTAATTTCTAACTAATGCAAAGAAAAAACCAAATAAAAAAATAAATCAAATTGATTTTACTCAAATACATCGTCCTAATCAAATTATATTGATAATATATATTTTTTATAAATTATTAAATCATTTATATCCGGATCCGGGTCTAATACGGGTCGGAATACTATATTCCGTATCCGACCCGTTTTTTTGTTTGAAAAAACGGATCCGGATCCGGATAACGGAATTAAATCCCTACCCATACCCGAAAAAATTTCAGGGATCCGATCCGGATCCGGGTCTAGACCCGACCCGTTGACAGGCCTAGGGTCACCCATCCTAGTACTACTGTCGCCCAAGCACGCTTAACTTCGGAGTTCTGATGGGATCCGGTGCATTAGTGCTGGTATGATCGCACCCGCCATGTTCCTTTCGCTTTATTCTTTTAAACTGCCACGTCCTGTGAAGCAGTTTGGCTTTTCTGGACCCGAATTCATTCTAAGCGTCAATTCATGAATTTCCTCTCATCCTTTTATTTATTTACTTTTATATTTTTTTCTTGTTGCTTTGCACCTTTTTTTTCCCTCGTCGCACAACTCTCAATTATCCTGAAATTGATCCTTCACACTTGCGCTTATGCATTTGCGCCGACAACTTTGACCGACGATCTGGGCTTCGATCCAGCTGTACCGTTCCTGACTTGTCTCGCGCCTTCAGATCCGCCTTCATGCTTCGATAAGAAGCAAAATATAAAGCAATCGTTCCGACGGAGCTAAATTACTACAGCATAAAGAACGAAGGGAAAATTTGGATTTCGAAACAAAAAAGGGAGGGGTGCAACACGAGGACTTCCCAGGGGGTCACCCATCCTAGTACTACTCTCGCCCAAGCACGCTTAACTTCGGAGTTCTGATGGGATCCGGTGCATTAGTGCTGGTATGATCGCACCCGCCATGTTCCTTTCGCTTTATTCTTTTAAACTGCCCCGTCCTGTGAAGCAGTGTGGCTTTTCTGGACCCGAATTCAATTTAAGCGTCAATTCAAGAATTTCCCCTCATCCTTTTATTTATTTACTTTTACATTTTTTTCTTGTTGATTTGCACCATTTTTTTTTCCCTCGTCGCGCAACTCTCAATTATCTTGAAATTGATCCTTCACGCTTGCGCTTATACATTTGCGCCGACAACTTTGACCGACGATCCGGGCTTCGATCCAGCCGTACCGTTCCTGACTTGTCTCGCGCCTTCAGATCCGCCTTCATGCTTCGATGAGAAGCAAAATATAAAGCAATCGTTCCGACGGAGCTAAATTACTACAGCATAAAGAACGAAGGGGAAATTTGGATTTCGAAACAAAAAAGGGAGGGGTGCAACACGAGGATTTCCCAGGGGGTCACCTAGGGGTGTCAACGGGCCGGGTCCGGGCCGGAATTCATTATTCCGGACCCGGACCCGGATCCGACCCGTTTACCCGACGGGTCTTTTATTCGGTGTTCCGGATCCGGACCCGGCGAGTCTCGGATCCGGGTCGGGTCTACCCGAACAAATTTGCCAAAATTTATAATTTCTAACAAAAAAGAGAAAAAGATATATTTGTAAACTAATTTCTAACTAATGCAAAGAAAAAACCAAATAAGAAAATAAATCAAATTGATTTTACTCAAATACATCATCCTAATCAAATTATATTGATAATATATATTTTTTACAAATTATTAAATCATTTATATCCGGATCCGGGTCTAATACGGGTCGGAATACTATATTCCGTATCCGACCCGTTTTTTTGTTTGAAAAAACGGATCCGGATCCGGATAACGGAATTAAATCCCTACCCATACCCGCAAAAATTTCAGGGATCCGATCCGGATCCGGGTGTAGACCCAACCCGTTGACCGGCCTAGGGTCACCCATCCTAGTACTACTGTCGCCCAAGCACGCTTAACTTCGAAGTTCTGATGGGATCCGGTGCATTAGTGCTCGTATGATCGCACCCGCCATTTTCCTTTCGCTTTATTCTTTTAAACTGCCACGTCCTGTGAAGCAGTTTGGCTTTTCTGGACCAGAATTCATTCTAAGCGTCAATTCATGAATTTCCTCTCATCCTTTTATTTATTTACTTTTATATTTTTTTCTTGTTGCTTTGCACCTTTTTTTTCACTCGTCGCACAACTCTCAATTATCCTGAAATTGATCCTTCACGCTTGCGCTTATACATTTGCGCCGACAACATTGACCGACGATCCGGGCTTCGATCCAGCCGTACCGTTCCTGACTTGTCTCGCGCCTTCAGATCCGCCTTCATGCTTCGATAAGAAGCAAAATATAAAGCAATCGTTCCGACGGAGCTAAATTACTACAGCATAAAGAACGAAGGGGAAATTTGGATTTCGAAACAAAAAAGGGAGGGGTGCAACACGAGGACTTCCCAGGGGGTCACCCATCCTAGTACTACTCTCGCCCAAGCACGCTTAACTTCGGAGTTCTGATGGGATCCGGTGCATTAGTGCTGGTATGATCGCACCCGCCATGTTCCTTTCGCTTTATTCTTTTAAACTGCCCCGTCCTGTGAAGCAGTGTGGCTTTTCTGGACCCGAATTCATTTTAAGCGTCAATTCAAGAATTTCCCCTCATCCTTTTATTTATTTACTTTTACATTTTTTTCTTGTTGATTTGCACCATTTTTTTTTCCTTCGTCGCGCAACTCTCAATTATCCTGAAATTGATCCTTCACGCTTGCGCTTATACATTTGCGCCGACAACTTTGACCGACGATCCGGGCTTCGATCCAGCCGTACCGTTCCTGACTTGTCTCGCGCCTTCAGATCCGCCTTCATGCTTCGATGAGAAGCAAAATATAAAGCAATCGTTCCGACGGAGCTAAATTACTACAGCATAAAGAACGAAGGGGAAATTTGGATTTCGAAACAAAAAAGGGAGGGGTGCAACACGAGGATTTCCCAGGGGGTCACCTAGGGGTGTCAACGGGCCGGGTCCGGGCCGAAATTCATTATTCCGGACCCGGACCCGGATCCGACCCGTTTACCCGACGGGTCTTTTATTCGGTGTTCCGGATCCGGACCCGGCGAGTCTCGGATCCGGGTCGGGTCTACCCGAGCAAATTTGCCAAAATTTATAATTTCTAACAAAAAAGAGAAAAAGATATATTTGTAAACTAATTTCTAACTAATGCAAAGAAAAAACCAAATAAGAAAATAAATCAAATTGATTTTACTCAAATACATCATCCTAATCAAATTATATTGATAATATATATTTTTTACAAATTATTAAATCATTTATATCCGGATCCGGGTCTAATACGGGTCGGAATACTATATTCCGTATCCGACCCGTTTTTTTGTTTGAAAAAACGGATCCGGATCCGGATAACGGAATTAAATCCCTACCCATACCCGCAAAAATTTCAGGGATCCGATCCGGATCCGGGTGTAGACCCAACCCGTTGACCGGCCTAGGGTCACCCATCCTAGTACTACTGTCGCCCAAGCACGCTTAACTTCGAAGTTCTGATGGGATCCGGTGCATTAGTGCTCGTATGATCGCACCCGCCATGTTCCTTTCGCTTTATTCTTTTAAACTGCCACGTCCTGTGAAGCAGTTTGGCTTTTCTGGACCCGAATTCATTCTAAGCGTCAATTCATGAATTTCCTCTCATCCTTTTATTTATTTACTTTTATATTTTTTTCTTGTTGCTTTGCACCTTTTTTTTCCCTCGTCGCACAACTCTCAATTATCCTGAAATTGATCCTTCACGCTTGCGCTTATGCATTTGCGCCGACAACTTTGACCGACGATCTGGGCTTCGATCCAGCTGTACCGTTCCTGACTTGTCTCGCGCCTTCAGATCCGCCTTCATGCTTCGATAAGAAGCAAAATATAAAGCAATCGTTCCGACGGAGCTAAATTACTACAGCATAAAGAACGAAGGGGAAATTTGGATTTCGAAACAAAAAAGGGAGGGGTGCAACACGAGGATTTCCCAGGGGGTCACCTAGGGGTGTCAACGGGCCGGGTCCGGGCCGGAATTCATTATTCCGGACCCGGACCCGGATCCGACCCGTTTACCCGACGGGTCTTTTATTCTGTGTTCCGGATCCGGACCCGGCGAGTCTCGGATCCGGGTCGGGTCTACCCGAACAAATTTGCCAAAATTTATAATTTCTAACAAAAAAGAGAAAAAGATATATTTGTAAACTAATTTCTAACTAATGCAAAGAAAAAACCAAATAAGAAAATAAATCAAATTGATTTTACTCAAATACATCATCCTAATCAAATTATATTGATAATATATATTTTTTATAAATTATTAAATCATTTATATCCGGATCCGGGTCTAATACGGGTCGGAATACTATATTCCGTATCCGACCCGTTTTTTTGTTTGAAAAAACGGATCCGGATCCGGATAACGGAATTAAATCCCTACCCATACCCGAAAAAATTTCAGGGATCCGATCCGGATCCGGGTCTAGACCCGACCCGTTGACAGGCCTAGGGTCACCCATCCTAGTACTACTGTCGCCCAAGCACGCTTAACTTCGGAGTTCTGATGGGATCCGGTGCATTAGTGCTGGTATGATCGCACCCGCCATGTTCCTTTCGCTTTATTCTTTTAAACTGCCACGTCCTGTGAAGCAGTTTGGCTTTTCTGGACCCGAATTCATTCTAAGCGTCAATTCATGAATTTCCTCTCATCCTTTTATTTATTTACTTTTATATTTTTTTCTTGTTGCTTTGCACCTTTTTTTTCCCTCGTCGCACAACTCTCAATTATCCTGAAATTGATCCTTCACGCTTGCGCTTATGCATTTGCGCCGACAACTTTGACCGACGATCTGGGCTTCGATCCAGCTGTACCGTTCCTGACTTGTCTCGCGCCTTCAGATCCGCCTTCATGCTTCGATAAGAAGCAAAATATAAAGCAATCGTTCCGACGGAGCTAAATTACTACAGCATAAAGAACGAAGGGGAAATTTGGATTTCGAAACAAAAAAGGGAGGGGTGCAACACGAGGACTTCCCAGGGGGTCACCCATCCTAGTACTACTCTCGCCCAAGCACGCTTAACTTCGGAGTTCTGATGGGATCCGGTGCATTAGTGCTGGTATGATCGCACCCGCCATGTTCCTTTCGCTTTATTCTTTTAAACTGCCCCGTCCTGTGAAGCAGTGTGGCTTTTCTGGACCCGAATTCAATTTAAGCGTCAATTCAAGAATTTCCCCTCATCCTTTTATTTATTTACTTTTACATTTTTTTCTTGTTGATTTGCACCATTTTTTTTTCCCTCGTCGCGCAACTCTCAATTATCTTGAAATTGATCCTTCACGCTTGCGCTTATACATTTGCGCCGACAACTTTGACCGACGATCCGGGCTTCGATCCAGCCGTACCGTTCCTGACTTGTCTCGCGCCTTCAGATCCGCCTTCATGCTTCGATGAGAAGCAAAATATAAAGCAATCGTTCCGACGGAGCTAAATTACTACAGCATAAAGAACGAAGGGGAAATTTGGATTTCGAAACAAAAAGGGAGGGGTGCAACACGAGGATTTCCCAGGGAGTCACCTAGGGGTGTCAACGGGCCGGGTCCGGGCCGGAATTCATTATTCCGGACCCGGACCCGGATCCGACCCGTTTACCCGACGGGTCTTTTATTCGGTGTTCCGGATCCGGACCCGGCGAGTCTCGGATCCGGGTCGGGTCTACCCGAACAAATTTGCCAAAATTTATAATTTCTAACAAAAAAGAGAAAAAGATATATTTGTAAACTAATTTCTAACTAATGCAAAGAAAAAACCAAATAAGAAAATAAATCAAATTGATTTTACTCAAATACATCATCCTAATCAAATTATATTGATAATATATATTTTTTACAAATTATTAAATCATTTATATCCGGATTCGGGTCTAATACGGGTCGGAATACTATATTCCGTATCCGACCCGTTTTTTTGTTTGAAAAAACGGATCCGGATCCGGATAACGGAATTAAATCCCTACCCATACCCGCAAAAATTTCAGGGATCCGATCCGGATCCGGGTGTAGACCCAACCCGTTGACCGGCCTAGGGTCACCCATCCTAGTACTACTGTCGCCCAAGCACGCTTAACTTCGAAGTTCTGATGGGATCCGGTGCATTAGTGCTCGTATGATCGCACCCGCCATGTTCCTTTCGTTTTATTCTTTTAAACTGCCACGTCCTGTGAAGCAGTTTGGCTTTTCTGGACCCGAATTCATTCTAAGCGTCAATTCATGAATTTCCTCTCATCCTTTTATTTATTTACTTTTATATTTTTTTCTTGTTGCTTTGCACCTTTTTTTTCCCTCGTCGCACAACTCTCAATTATCCTGAAATTGATCCTTCACGCTTGCGCTTATGCATTTGCGCCGACAACTTTGACCGACGATCTGGGCTTCGATCCAGCTGTACCGTTCCTGACTTGTCTCGCGCCTTCAGATCCGCCTTCATGCTTCGATAAGAAGCAAAATATAAAGCAATCGTTCCGACGGAGCTAAATTACTACAGCATAAAGAACGAAGGGGAAATTTGGATTTCGAAACAAAAAAGGGAGGGGTGCAACACGAGGACTTCCCAGGGGGTCACCCATCCTAGTACTACTCTCGCCCAAGCACGCTTAACTTCGGAGTTCTGATGGGATCCGGTGCATTAGTGCTGGTATGATCGCACCCGCCATGTTCCTTTCGCTTTATTCTTTTAAACTGCCCCGTCCTGTGAAGCAGTGTGGCTTTTCTGGACCCGAATTCATTTTAAGCGTCAATTCAAGAATTTCCCCTCATCCTTTTATTTATTTACTTTTACATTTTTTTCTTGTTGATTTGCACCATTTTTTTTTCCCTCGTCGCGCAACTCTCAATTATCCTGAAATTGATCCTTCACGCTTGCGCTTATACATTTGCGCCGACAACTTTGACCGACGATCCGGGCTTCGATCCAGCCGTACCGTTCCTGACTTGTCTCGCGCCTTCAGATCCGCCTTCATGCTTCGATGAGAAGCAAAATATAAAGCAATCGTTCCGACGGAGCTAAATTACTACAGCATAAAGAACGAAGGGGAAATTTGGATTTCGAAACAAAAAAGGGAGGGGTGCAACACGAGGATTTCCCAGGGGGTCACCTAGGGGTGTCAACGGGCCGGGTCCGGGCCGGAATTCATTATTCCGGACCCGGACCCGGATCCGACCCGTTTACCCGACGGGTCTTTTATTCTGTGTTCCGGATCCGGACCCGGCGAGTCTCGGATCCGGGTCGGGTCTACCCGAACAAATTTGCCAAAATTTATAATTTCTAACAAAAAAGAGAAAAAGATATATTTGTAAACTAATTTCTAACTAATGCAAAGAAAAAACCAAATAAAAAAATAAATCAAATTGATTTTACTCAAATACATCGTCCTAATCAAATTATATTGATAATATATATTTTTTATAAATTATTAAATCATTTATATCCGGATCCGGGTCTAATACGGGTCGGAATACTATATTCGGTATCCGACCCGTTTTTTTGTTTGAAAAAACGGATCCGGATCCGGATAACGGAATTAAATCCCTACCCATACCCGAAAAAATTTCAGGGATCCGATCCGGATCCGGGTCTAGACCCGACCCGTTGACAGGCCTAGGGTCACCCATCCTAGTACTACTGTCGCCCAAGCACGCTTAACTTCGGAGTTCTGATGGGATCCGGTGCATTAGTGCTGGTATGATCGCACCCGCCATGTTCCTTTCGCTTTATTCTTTTAAACTGCCACGTCCTGTGAAGCAGTTTGGCTTTTCTGGACCCGAATTCATTCTAAGCGTCAATTCATGAATTTCCTCTCATCCTTTTATTTATTTACTTTTATATTTTTTTCTTGTTGCTTTGCACCTTTTTTTTCCCTCGTCGCACAACTCTCAATTATCCTGAAATTGATCCTTCACACTTGCGCTTATGCATTTGCGCCGACAACTTTGACCGACGATCTGGGCTTCGATCCAGCTGTACCGTTCCTGACTTGTCTCGCGCCTTCAGATCCGCCTTCATGCTTCGATAAGAAGCAAAATATAAAGCAATCGTTCCGACGGAGCTAAATTACTACAGCATAAAGAACGAAGGGAAAATTTGGATTTCGAAACAAAAAAGGGAGGGGTGCAACACGAGGACTTCCCAGGGGGTCACCCATCCTAGTACTACTCTCGCCCAAGCACGCTTAACTTCGGAGTTCTGATGGGATCCGGTGCATTAGTGCTGGTATGATCGCACCCGCCATGTTCCTTTCGCTTTATTCTTTTAAACTGCCCCGTCCTGTGAAGCAGTGTGGCTTTTCTGGACCCGAATTCAATTTAAGCGTCAATTCAAGAATTTCCCCTCATCCTTTTATTTATTTACTTTTACATTTTTTTCTTGTTGATTTGCACCATTTTTTTTTCCCTCGTCGCGCAACTCTCAATTATCTTGAAATTGATCCTTCACGCTTGCGCTTATACATTTGCGCCGACAACTTTGACCGACGATCCGGGCTTCGATCCAGCCGTACCGTTCCTGACTTGTCTCGCGCCTTCAGATCCGCCTTCATGCTTCGATGAGAAGCAAAATATAAAGCAATCGTTCCGACGGAGCTAAATTACTACAGCATAAAGAACGAAGGGGAAATTTGGATTTCGAAACAAAAAAGGGAGGGGTGCAACACGAGGATTTCCCAGGGGGTCACCTAGGGGTGTCAACGGGCCGGGTCCGGGCCGGAATTCATTATTCCGGACCCGGACCCGGATCCGACCCGTTTACCCGACGGGTCTTTTATTCGGTGTTCCGGATCCGGACCCGGCGAGTCTCGGATCCGGGTCGGGTCTACCCGAACAAATTTGCCAAAATTTATAATTTCTAACAAAAAAGAGAAAAAGATATATTTGTAAACTAATTTCTAACTAATGCAAAGAAAAAACCAAATAAGAAAATAAATCAAATTGATTTTACTCAAATACATCATCCTAATCAAATTATATTGATAATATATATTTTTTACAAATTATTAAATCATTTATATCCGGATCCGGGTCTAATACGGGTCGGAATACTATATTCCGTATCCGACCCGTTTTTTTGTTTGAAAAAACGGATCCGGATCCGGATAACGGAATTAAATCCCTACCCATACCCGCAAAAATTTCAGGGATCCGATCCGGATCCGGGTGTAGACCCAACCCGTTGACCGGCCTAGGGTCACCCATCCTAGTACTACTGTCGCCCAAGCACGCTTAACTTCGAAGTTCTGATGGGATCCGGTGCATTAGTGCTCGTATGATCGCACCCGCCATTTTCCTTTCGCTTTATTCTTTTAAACTGCCACGTCCTGTGAAGCAGTTTGGCTTTTCTGGACCAGAATTCATTCTAAGCGTCAATTCATGAATTTCCTCTCATCCTTTTATTTATTTACTTTTATATTTTTTTCTTGTTGCTTTGCACCTTTTTTTTCACTCGTCGCACAACTCTCAATTATCCTGAAATTGATCCTTCACGCTTGCGCTTATACATTTGCGCCGACAACATTGACCGACGATCCGGGCTTCGATCCAGCCGTACCGTTCCTGACTTGTCTCGCGCCTTCAGATCCGCCTTCATGCTTCGATAAGAAGCAAAATATAAAGCAATCGTTCCGACGGAGCTAAATTACTACAGCATAAAGAACGAAGGGGAAATTTGGATTTCGAAACAAAAAAGGGAGGGGTGCAACACGAGGACTTCCCAGGGGGTCACCCATCCTAGTACTACTCTCGCCCAAGCACGCTTAACTTCGGAGTTCTGATGGGATCCGGTGCATTAGTGCTGGTATGATCGCACCCGCCATGTTCCTTTCGCTTTATTCTTTTAAACTGCCCCGTCCTGTGAAGCAGTGTGGCTTTTCTGGACCCGAATTCATTTTAAGCGTCAATTCAAGAATTTCCCCTCATCCTTTTATTTATTTACTTTTACATTTTTTTCTTGTTGATTTGCACCATTTTTTTTTCCTTCGTCGCGCAACTCTCAATTATCCTGAAATTGATCCTTCACGCTTGCGCTTATACATTTGCGCCGACAACTTTGACCGACGATCCGGGCTTCGATCCAGCCGTACCGTTCCTGACTTGTCTCGCGCCTTCAGATCCGCCTTCATGCTTCGATGAGAAGCAAAATATAAAGCAATCGTTCCGACGGAGCTAAATTACTACAGCATAAAGAACGAAGGGGAAATTTGGATTTCGAAACAAAAAAGGGAGGGGTGCAACACGAGGATTTCCCAGGGGGTCACCTAGGGGTGTCAACGGGCCGGGTCCGGGCCGAAATTCATTATTCCGGACCCGGACCCGGATCCGACCCGTTTACCCGACGGGTCTTTTATTCGGTGTTCCGGATCCGGACCCGGCGAGTCTCGGATCCGGGTCGGGTCTACCCGAGCAAATTTGCCAAAATTTATAATTTCTAACAAAAAAGAGAAAAAGATATATTTGTAAACTAATTTCTAACTAATGCAAAGAAAAAACCAAATAAGAAAATAAATCAAATTGATTTTACTCAAATACATCATCCTAATCAAATTATATTGATAATATATATTTTTTACAAATTATTAAATCATTTATATCCGGATCCGGGTCTAATACGGGTCGGAATACTATATTCCGTATCCGACCCGTTTTTTTGTTTGAAAAAACGGATCCGGATCCGGATAACGGAATTAAATCCCTACCCATACCCGCAAAAATTTCAGGGATCCGATCCGGATCCGGGTGTAGACCCAACCCGTTGACCGGCCTAGGGTCACCCATCCTAGTACTACTGTCGCCCAAGCACGCTTAACTTCGAAGTTCTGATGGGATCCGGTGCATTAGTGCTAGTATGATCGCACCCGCCATTTTCCTTTCGCTTTATTCTTTTAAACTGCCACGTCCTGTGAAGCAGTTTGGCTTTTCTGGACCCGAATTCATTCTAAGCGTCAATTCATGAATTTCCTCTCATCCTTTTATTTATTTACTTTTATATTTTTTTCTTGTTGCTTTGCACCTTTTTTTTCACTCGTCGCACAACTCTCAATTATCCTGAAATTGATCCTTCACGCTTGCGCTTATACATTTGCGCCGACAACATTGACCGACGATCCGGGCTTCGATCCAGCCGTACCGTTCCTGACTTGTCTCGCGCCTTCAGATCCGCCTTCATGCTTCGATAAGAAGCAAAATATAAAGCAATCGTTCCGACGGAGCTAAATTACTACAGCATAAAGAACGAAGGGGAAATTTGGATTTCGAAACAAAAAAGGGAGGGGTGCAACACGAGGACTTCCCAGGGGGTCACCCATCCTAGTACTACTGTCGCCCAAGCACGCTTAACTTCGGAGTTCTGATGGGATCCGGTGCATTAGTGCTGGTATGATCGCACCCGCCATGTTCCTTTCGCTTTATTCTTTTAAACTGCCCCGTCCTGTGAAGCAGTGTGGCTTTTCTGGACCCGAATTCATTTTAAGCGTCAATTCAAGAATTTCCCCTCATCCTTTTATTTATTTACTTTTACATTTTTTTCTTGTTGATTTGCACCATTTTTTTTTCCCTCGTCGCGCAACTCTCAATTATCCTGAAATTGATCCTTCACGCTTGCGCTTATACATTTGCGCCGACAACTTTGACCGACGATCCGGGCTTCGATCCAGCCGTACCGTTCCTGACTTGTCTCGCGCCTTCAGATCCGCCTTCATGCTTCGATGAGAAGCAAAATATAAAGCAATCGTTCCGACGGAGCTAAATTACTACAGCATAAAGAACGAAGGGGAAATTTGGATTTCGAAACAAAAAAGGGAGGGGTGCAACACGAGGATTTCCCAGGGGGTCACCTAGGGGTGTCAACGGGCCGGGTCCGGGCCGGAATTCATTATTCCGGACCCGGACCCGGATCCGACCCGTTTACCCGACGGGTCTTTTATTCGGTGTTCCGGATCCGGACCCGGCGAGTCTCGGATCCGGGTCGGGTCTACCCGAACAAATTTGCCAAAATTTATAATTTCTAACAAAAAAGAGAAAAAGATATATTTGTAAACTAATTTCTAACTAATGCAAAGAAAAAACCAAATAAGAAAATAAATCAAATTGATTTTACTCAAATACATCATCCTAATCAAATTATATTGATAATATATATTTTTTATAAATTATTAAATCATTTATATCCGGATCCGGGTCTAATACGGTTCGGAATACTATATTCCGTATCCGACCCGTTTTTTTGTTTGAAAAAACGGATCCGGATCCGGATAACGGAATTAAATCCCTACCCATACCCGAAAAAATTTCAGGGATCCAATCCGGATCCGGGTCTAGACCCGACCCGTTGACAGGCCTAGGGTCACCCATCCTAGTACTACTGTCGCCCAAGCACGCTTAACTTCGGAGTTCTGATGGGATCCGGTGCATTAGTGCTGGTATGATCGCACCCGCCATGTTCCTTTCGCTTTATTCTTTTAAACTGCCACGTCCTGTGAAGCAGTTTGGCTTTTCTGGACCCGAATTCATTCTAAGCGTCAATTCATGAATTTCCTCTCATCCTTTTATTTATTTACTTTTATATTTTTTTCTTGTTGCTTTGCACCTTTTTTTTCCCTCGTCGCACAACTCTCAATTATCCTGAAATTGATCCTTCACGCTTGCGCTTATGCATTTGCGCCGACAACTTTGACCGACGATCTGGGCTTCGATCCAGCTGTACCGTTCCTGACTTGTCTCGCGCCTTCAGATCCGCCTTCATGCTTCGATAAGAAGCAAAATATAAAGCAATCGTTCCGACGGAGCTAAATTACTACAGCATAAAGAACGAAGGGGAAATTTGGATTTCGAAACAAAAAAGGGAGGGGTGCAACACGAGGACTTCCCAGGGGGTTACCCATCCTAGTACTACTCTCGCCCAAGCACGCTTAACTTCGGAGTTCTGATGGGATCCGGTGCATTAGTGCTGGTATGATCGCACCCGCCATGTTCCTTTCGCTTTATTCTTTTAAACTGCCCCGTCCTGTGAAGCAGTGTGGCTTTTCTGGACCCGAATTCATTTTAAGCGTCAATTCAAGAATTTCCCCTCATCCTTTTATTTATTTACTTTTACATTTTTTTCTTGTTGATTTGCACCATTTTTTTTCCCTCGTCGCGCAATTCTCAATTATCTTGAAATTGATCCTTCACGCTTGCGCTTATACATTTGCGCCGACAACTTTGACCGACGATCCGGGCTTCGATCCAGCCGTACCGTTCCTGACTTGTCTCGCGCCTTCAGATCCGCCTTCATGCTTCGATGAGAAGCAAAATATAAAGCAATCGTTCCGACGGAGCTAAATTACTACAGCATAAAGAACGAAGGGGAAATTTGGATTTCGAAACAAAAAAGGGAGGGGTGCAACACGAGGATTTCCCAGGGGGTCACCTAGGGGTGTCAACGGGCCGGGTCCGGGCCGGAATTCATTATTCCGGACCCGGACCCGGATCCGACCCGTTTACCCGACGGGTCTTTTATTCGGTGTTCCGGATCCGGACCCGGCGAGTCTCGGATCCGGGTCGGGTCTACCCGAACAAATTTGCCAAAATTTATAATTTCTAACAAAAAAGAGAAAAAGATATATTTGTAAACAAATTTCTAGCTAATGCAAAGAAAAAACCAAATAAGAAAATAAATCAAATTGATTTTACTCAAATACATCATCCTAATCAAATTATATTGATAATATATATTTTTTATAAATTATTAAATCATTTATATCCGGATCCGGGTCTAATACGGGTCGGAATACTATATTCCGTATCCGACCCGTTTTTTTGTTTGAAAAAACGGATCCGGATACGGATAACGGAATTAAATCCCTACCCATACCCGAAAAAATTTCAGGGATCCGATCCGGATCCGGGTCTAGACCCGTCCCGTTGACAGGCCTAGGGTCACCCATCCTAGTACTACTGTCGCCCAAGCACGCTTAACTTCGGAGTTCTGATGGGATCCGGTGCATTAGTGCTGGTATGATCGCACCCGCCATGTTCCTTTCGCTTTATTCTTTTAAACTGCCACGTCCTGTGAAGCAGTTTGGCTTTTCTGGACCCGAATTCATTCTAAGCGTCAATTCATGAATTTCCTCTCATCCTTTTATTTATTTACTTTTATATTTTTTTCTTGTTGCTTTGCACCTTTTTTTTCACTCGTCGCACAACTCTCAATTATCCTGAAATTGATCCTTCACGCTTGCGCTTATACATTTGCGCCGACAACATTGACCGACGATCCGGGCTTCGATCCAGCCGTACCGTTCCTGACTTGTCTCGCGCCTTCAGATCCGCCTTCATGCTTCGATAAGAAGCAAAATATAAAGCAATCGTTCCGACGGAGCTAAATTACTACAGCATAAAGAACGAAGGGGAAATTTGGATTTCGAAACAAAAAAGG
Source organism: Coffea arabica (assembly GCF_036785885.1). Classification (NCBI taxonomy): domain Eukaryota; kingdom Viridiplantae; phylum Streptophyta; class Magnoliopsida; order Gentianales; family Rubiaceae; genus Coffea; species Coffea arabica. The sequence continues at coordinate 21,851,179 of NC_092330.1, forward strand.
GAGGGGTGCAACACGAGGACTTCCCAGGGGGTCACCCATCCTAGTACTACTCTCGCCCAAGCACGCTTAACTTCGGAGTTCTGATGGGATCCGGTGCATTAGTGCTGGTATGATCGCACCCGCCATGTTCCTTTCGCTTTATTCTTTTAAACTGCCCCGTCCTGTGAAGCAGTGTGGCTTTTCTGGACCCGAATTCATTTTAAGCGTCAATTCAAGAATTTCCCCTCATCCTTTTATTTATTTACTTTTACATTTTTTTCTTGTTGATTTGCACCATTTTTTTTTCCCTCGTCGCGCAACTCTCAATTATCCTGAAATTGATCCTTCACGCTTGCGCTTATACATTTGCGCCGACAACTTTGACCGACGATCCGGGCTTCGATCCAGCCGTACCGTTCCTGACTTGTCTCGCGCCTTCAGATCCGCCTTCATGCTTCGATGAGAAGCAAAATATAAAGCAATCGTTCCGACGGAGCTAAATTACTACAGCATAAAGAACGAAGGGGAAATTTGGATTTCGAAACAAAAAAGGGAGGGGTGCAACACGAGGATTTCCCAGGGGGTCACCTAGGGGTGTCAACGGGCCGGGTCCGGGCCGGAATTCATTATTCCGGACCCGGACCCGGATCCGACCCGTTTACCCGACGGGTCTTTTATTCTGTGTTCCGGATCCGGACCCGGCGAGTCTCGGATCCGGGTCGGGTCTACCCGAACAAATTTGCCAAAATTTATAATTTCTAACAAAAAAGAGAAAAAGATATATTTGTAAACAAATTTCTAGCTAATGCAAAGAAAAAACCAAATAAGAAAATAAATCAAATTGATTTTACTCAAATACATCATCCTAATCAAATTATATTGATAATATATATTTTTTATAAATTATTAAATCATTTATATCCGGATCCGGGTCTAATACGGGTCGGAATACTATATTCCGTATCCGACCCGTTTTTTTGTTTGAAAAAACGGATCCGGATACGGATAACGGAATTAAATCCCTACCCATACCCGAAAAAATTTCAGGGATCCGATCCGGATCCGGGTCTAGACCCGTCCCGTTGACAGGCCTAGGGTCACCCATCCTAGTACTACTGTCGCCCAAGCACGCTTAACTTCGGAGTTCTGATGGGATCCGGTGCATTAGTGCTGGTATGATCGCACCCGCCATGTTCCTTTCGCTTTATTCTTTTAAACTGCCACGTCCTGTGAAGCAGTTTGGCTTTTCTGGACCCGAATTCATTCTAAGCGTCAATTCATGAATTTCCTCTCATCCTTTTATTTATTTACTTTTATATTTTTTTCTTGTTGCTTTGCACCTTTTTTTTCACTCGTCGCACAACTCTCAATTATCCTGAAATTGATCCTTCACGCTTGCGCTTATACATTTGCGCCGACAACATTGACCGACGATCCGGGCTTCGATCCAGCCGTACCGTTCCTGACTTGTCTCGCGCCTTCAGATCCGCCTTCATGCTTCGATAAGAAGCAAAATATAAAGCAATCGTTCCGACGGAGCTAAATTACTACAGCATAAAGAACGAAGGGGAAATTTGGATTTCGAAACAAAAAAGGGAGGGGTGCAACACGAGGACTTCCCAGGGGGTCACCCATCCTAGTACTACTCTCGCCCAAGCACGCTTAACTTCGGAGTTCTGATGGGATCCGGTGCATTAGTGCTGGTATGATCGCACCCGCCATGTTCCTTTCGCTTTATTCTTTTAAACTGCCCCGTCCTGTGAAGCAGTGTGGCTTTTCTGGACCCGAATTCATTTTAAGCGTCAATTCAAGAATTTCCCCTCATCCTTTTATTTATTTACTTTTACATTTTTTTCTTGTTGATTTGCACCATTTTTTTTTCCCTCGTCGCGCAACTCTCAATTATCCTGAAATTGATCCTTCACGCTTGCGCTTATACATTTGCGCCGACAACTTTGACCGACGATCCGGGCTTCGATCCAGCCGTACCGTTCCTGACTTGTCTCGCGCCTTCAGATCCGCCTTCATGCTTCGATGAGAAGCAAAATATAAAGCAATCGTTCCGACGGAGCTAAATTACTACAGCATAAAGAACGAAGGGGAAATTTGGATTTCGAAACAAAAAAGGGAGGGGTGCAACACGAGGATTTCCCAGGGGGTCACCTAGGGGTGTCAACGGGCCGGGTCCGGGCCGGAATTCATTATTCCGGACCCGGACCCGGATCCGACCCGTTTATCCGACGGGTCTTTTATTCGGTGTTCCGGATCCGGACCCGGCGAGTCTCGGATCCGGGTCGGGTCTACCCGAACAAATTTGCCAAAATTTATAATTTCTAACAAAAAAGAGAAAAAGATATATTTGTAAACTAATTTCTAACTAATGCAAAGAAAAACCAAATAAGAAAATAAATCAAATTGATTTTACTCAAATACATCATCCTAATCAAATTATATTGATAATATATATTTTTTATAAATTATTAAATCATTTATATCCGGATCTGGGTCTAATACGGGTCGGAATATTATATTCCGTATCCGACCCGATTTTTTGTTTGAAAAAACGGATCCGGATCCGGATAACGGAATTAAATCCCTACCCATACCCGAAAAAATTTCAGGGATCCGATCCGGATCCGGGTCTAGACCCGACCCGTTGACAGGCCTAGGGTCACCCATCCTAGTACTACTGTCGCCCAAGCACGCTTAACTTCGGAGTTCTGATGGGATCCGGTGCATTAGTGCTGGTATGATCGCACCCGCCATGTTCCTTTCGCTTTATTCTTTTAAACTGCCACGTCCTGTGAAGCAGTTTGGCTTTTCTGGACCCGAATTCATTCTAAGCGTCAATTCATGAATTTCCTCTCATCCTTTTATTTATTTACTTTTATATTTTTTTCTTGTTGCTTTGCACCTTTTTTTTCCCTCGTCGCACAACTCTCAATTATCCTGAAATTGATCCTTCACGCTTGCGCTTATACATTTGCGCCGACAACTTTGACCGACGATCCGGGCTTCGATCCAGCCGTACCGTTCCTGACTTGTCTCGCGCCTTCAGATCCGCCTTCATGCTTCGATGAGAAGCAAAATATAAAGCAATCGTTCCGACGGAGCTAAATTACTACAGCATAAAGAACGAAGGGGAAATTTGGATTTCGAAACAAAAAAGGGAGGGGTGCAACACGAGGATTTCCCAGGGGGTCACCTAGGGGTGTCAACGGGCCGGGTCCGGGCCGGAATTCATTATTCCGGACCCGGACCCGGATCCGACCCGTTTACCCGACGGGTCTTTTATTCTGTGTTCCGGATCCGGACCCGGCGAGTCTCGGATCCGGGTCGGGTCTACCCGAACAAATTTGCCAAAATTTATAATTTCTAACAAAAAAGAGAAAAAGATATATTTGTAAACTAATTTCTAGCTAATGCAAAGAAAAAACCAAATAAGAAAATAAATCAAATTGATTTTACTCAAATACATCATCCTAATCAAATTATATTGATAATATATATTTTTTATAAATTATTAAATCATTTATATCCGGATCCGGGTATAATACGGGTCGGAATACTATATTCCGTATCCGACCCGTTTTTTTGTTTGAAAAAACGGATTCGGATCCGGATAACGGAATTAAATCCCTACCCATACCCGAAAAAATTTCAGGGATCCGATCCGGATCCGGGTCTAGACCCGACCCGTTGACAGGCCTAGGGTCACCCATCCTAGTACTACTGTCGCCCAAGCACGCTTAACTTCGGAGTTCTGATGGGATCCGGTGCATTAGTGCTGGTATGATCGCACCCGCCATGTTCCTTTCGCTTTATTCTTTTAAACTGCCACGTCCTGTGAAGCAGTTTGGCTTTTCTGGACCCGAATTCATTCTAAGCGTCAATTCATGAATTTCCTCACATCCTTTTATTTATTTACTTTTATATTTTTTTCTTGTTGCTTTGCACCTTTTTTTTCTCTCGTCGCACAACTCTCAATTATCCTGAAATTGATCCTTCACGCTTGCGCTTATACATTTGCGCCGACAACTTTGACCGACGATCCGGGCTTCGATCCAGCCGTACCGTTCCTGACTTGTCTCGCGCCTTCAGATCCGCCTTCATGCTTCGATGAGAAGCAAAATATAAAGCAATCGTTCCGACGGAGCTAAATTACTACAGCATAAAGAACGAAGGGGAAATTTGGATTTCGAAACAAAAAAGGGAGGGGTGCAACACGAGGATTTCCCAGGGGGTCACCTAGGGGTGTCAACGGGCCGGGTCCGGGCCGGAATTCATTATTCCGGACCCGGACCCGGATCCGACCCGTTTACCCGACGGGTCTTTTATTCTGTGTTCCGGATCCGGACCCGGCGAGTCTCGGATCCGGGTCGGGTCTACCCGAACAAATTTGCCAAAATTTATAATTTCTAACAAAAAAGAGAAAAAGATATATTTGTAAACAAATTTCTAGCTAATGCAAAGAAAAAACCAAATAAGAAAATAAATCAAATTGATTTTACTCAAATACATCATCCTAATCAAATTATATTGATAATATATATTTTTTATAAATTATTAAATCATTTATATCCGGATCCGGGTCTAATACGGGTCGGAATACTATATTCCGTATCCGACCCGTTTTTTTGTTTGAAAAAACGGATCCGGATACGGATAACGGAATTAAATCCCTACCCATACCCGAAAAAATTTCAGGGATCCGATCCGGATCCGGGTCTAGACCCGTCCCGTTGACAGGCCTAGGGTCACCCATCCTAGTACTACTGTCGCCCAAGCACGCTTAACTTCGGAGTTCTGATGGGATCCGGTGCATTAGTGCTGGTATGATCGCACCCGCCATGTTCCTTTCGCTTTATTCTTTTAAACTGCCACGTCCTGTGAAGCAGTTTGGCTTTTCTGGACCCGAATTCATTCTAAGCGTCAATTCATGAATTTCCTCTCATCCTTTTATTTATTTACTTTTATATTTTTTTCTTGTTGCTTTGCACCTTTTTTTTCCCTCGTCGCACAACTCTCAATTATCCTGAAATTGATCCTTCACGCTTGCGCTTATACATTTGCGCCGACAACTTTGACCGACGATCCGGGCTTCGATCCAGCCGTACCGTTCCTGACTTGTCTCGCGCCTTCAGATCCGCCTTCATGCTTCGATGAGAAGCAAAATATAAAGCAATCGTTCCGACGGAGCTAAATTACTACAGCATAAAGAACGAAGGGGAAATTTGGATTTCGAAACAAAAAAGGGAGGGGTGCAACACGAGGATTTCCCAGGGGGTCACCTAGGGGTGTCAACGGGCCGGGTCCGGGCCGGAATTCATTATTCCGGACCCGGACCCGGATCCGACCCGTTTACCCGACGGGTCTTTTATTCTGTGTTCCGGATCCGGACCCGGCGAGTCTCGGATCCGGGTCGGGTCTACCCGAACAAATTTGCCAAAATTTATAATTTCTAACAAAAAAGAGAAAAAGATATATTTGTAAACTAATTTCTAGCTAATGCAAAGAAAAAACCAAATAAGAAAATAAATCAAATTGATTTTACTCAAATACATCATCCTAATCAAATTATATTGATAATATATATTTTTTATAAATTATTAAATCATTTATATCCGGATCCGGGTATAATACGGGTCGGAATACTATATTCCGTATCCGACCCGTTTTTTTGTTTGAAAAAACGGATTCGGATCCGGATAACGGAATTAAATCCCTACCCATACCCGAAAAAATTTCAGGGATCCGATCCGGATCCGGGTCTAGACCCGACCCGTTGACAGGCCTAGGGTCACCCATCCTAGTACTACTGTCGCCCAAGCACGCTTAACTTCGGAGTTCTGATGGGATCCGGTGCATTAGTGCTGGTATGATCGCACCCGCCATGTTCCTTTCGCTTTATTCTTTTAAACTGCCACGTCCTGTGAAGCAGTTTGGCTTTTCTGGACCCGAATTCATTCTAAGCGTCAATTCATGAATTTCCTCTCATCCTTTTATTTATTTACTTTTATATTTTTTTCTTGTTGCTTTGCACCTTTTTTTTCCCTCGTCGCACAACTCTCAATTATCCTGAAATTGATCCTTCACGCTTGCGCTTATGCATTTGCGCCGACAACTTTGACCGACGATCTGGGCTTCGATCCAGCTGTACCGTTCCTGACTTGTCTCGCGCCTTCAGATCCGCCTTCATGCTTCGATAAGAAGCAAAATATAAAGCAATCGTTCCGACGGAGCTAAATTACTACAGCATAAAGAACGAAGGGGAAATTTGGATTTCGAAACAAAAAAGGGAGGGGTGCAACACGAGGACTTCCCAGGGGGTTACCCATCCTAGTACTACTCTCGCCCAAGCACGCTTAACTTCGGAGTTCTGATGGGATCCGGTGCATTAGTGCTGGTATGATCGCACCCGCCATGTTCCTTTCGCTTTATTCTTTTAAACTGCCCCGTCCTGTGAAGCAGTGTGGCTTTTCTGGACCCGAATTCATTTTAAGCGTCAATTCAAGAATTTCCCCTCATCCTTTTATTTATTTACTTTTACATTTTTTTCTTGTTGATTTGCACCATTTTTTTTCCCTCGTCGCGCAATTCTCAATTATCTTGAAATTGATCCTTCACGCTTGCGCTTATACATTTGCGCCGACAACTTTGACCGACGATCCGGGCTTCGATCCAGCCGTACCGTTCCTGACTTGTCTCGCGCCTTCAGATCCGCCTTCATGCTTCGATGAGAAGCAAAATATAAAGCAATCGTTCCGACGGAGCTAAATTACTACAGCATAAAGAACGAAGGGGAAATTTGGATTTCGAAACAAAAAAGGGAGGGGTGCAACACGAGGATTTCCCAGGGGGTCACCTAGGGGTGTCAACGGGCCGGGTCCGGGCCGGAATTCATTATTCCGGACCCGGACCCGGATCCGACCCGTTTACCCGACGGGTCTTTTATTCGGTGTTCCGGATCCGGACCCGGCGAGTCTCGGATCCGGGTCGGGTCTACCCGAACAAATTTGCCAAAATTTATAATTTCTAACAAAAAAGAGAAAAAGATATATTTGTAAACTAATTTCTAGCTAATGCAAAGAAAAAACCAAATAAGAAAATAAATCAAATTGATTTTACTCAAATACATCATCCTAATCAAATTATATTGATAATATATATTTTTTATAAATTATTAAATCATTTATATCCGGATCCGGGTATAATACGGGTCGGAATACTATATTCCGTATCCGACCCGTTTTTTTGTTTGAAAAAACGGATTCGGATCCGGATAACGGAATTAAATCCCTACCCATACCCGAAAAAATTTCAGGGATCCGATCCGGATCCGGGTCTAGACCCGACCCGTTGACAGGCCTAGGGTCACCCATCCTAGTACTACTGTCGCCCAAGCACGCTTAACTTCGGAGTTCTGATGGGATCCGGTGCATTAGTGCTGGTATGATCGCACCCGCCATGTTCCTTTCGCTTTATTCTTTTAAACTGCCACGTCCTGTGAAGCAGTTTGGCTTTTCTGGACCCGAATTCATTCTAAGCGTCAATTCATGAATTTCCTCTCATCCTTTTATTTATTTACTTTTATATTTTTTTCTTGTTGCTTTGCACCTTTTTTTTCCCTCGTCGCACAACTCTCAATTATCCTGAAATTGATCCTTCACGCTTGCGCTTATGCATTTGCGCCGACAACTTTGACCGACGATCTGGGCTTCGATCCAGCTGTACCGTTCCTGACTTGTCTCGCGCCTTCAGATCCGCCTTCATGCTTCGATAAGAAGCAAAATATAAAGCAATCGTTCCGACGGAGCTAAATTACTACAGCATAAAGAACGAAGGGGAAATTTGGATTTCGAAACAAAAAAGGGAGGGGTGCAACACGAGGACTTCCCAGGGGGTTACCCATCCTAGTACTACTCTCGCCCAAGCACGCTTAACTTCGGAGTTCTGATGGGATCCGGTGCATTAGTGCTGGTATGATCGCACCCGCCATGTTCCTTTCGCTTTATTCTTTTAAACTGCCCCGTCCTGTGAAGCAGTGTGGCTTTTCTGGACCCGAATTCATTTTAAGCGTCAATTCAAGAATTTCCCCTCATCCTTTTATTTATTTACTTTTACATTTTTTTCTTGTTGATTTGCACCATTTTTTTTCCCTCGTCGCGCAATTCTCAATTATCTTGAAATTGATCCTTCACGCTTGCGCTTATACATTTGCGCCGACAACTTTGACCGACGATCCGGGCTTCGATCCAGCCGTACCGTTCCTGACTTGTCTCGCGCCTTCAGATCCGCCTTCATGCTTCGATGAGAAGCAAAATATAAAGCAATCGTTCCGACGGAGCTAAATTACTACAGCATAAAGAACGAAGGGGAAATTTGGATTTCGAAACAAAAAAGGGAGGGGTGCAACACGAGGATTTCCCAGGGGGTCACCTAGGGGTGTCAACGGGCCGGGTCCGGGCCGGAATTCATTATTCCGGACCCGGACCCGGATCCGACCCGTTTACCCGACGGGTCTTTTATTCGGTGTTCCGGATCCGGACCCGGCGAGTCTCGGATCCGGGTCGGGTCTACCCGAACAAATTTGCCAAAATTTATAATTTCTAACAAAAAAGAGAAAAAGATATATTTGTAAACAAATTTCTAGCTAATGCAAAGAAAAAACCAAATAAGAAAATAAATCAAATTGATTTTACTCAAATACATCATCCTAATCAAATTATATTGATAATATATATTTTTTATAAATTATTAAATCATTTATATCCGGATCCGGGTCTAATACGGGTCGGAATACTATATTCCGTATCCGACCCGTTTTTTTGTTTGAAAAAACGGATCCGGATACGGATAACGGAATTAAATCCCTACCCATACCCGAAAAAATTTCAGGGATCCGATCCGGATCCGGGTCTAGACCCGTCCCGTTGACAGGCCTAGGGTCACCCATCCTAGTACTACTGTCGCCCAAGCACGCTTAACTTCGGAGTTCTGATGGGATCCGGTGCATTAGTGCTGGTATGATCGCACCCGCCATGTTCCTTTCGCTTTATTCTTTTAAACTGCCACGTCCTGTGAAGCAGTTTGGCTTTTCTGGACCCGAATTCATTCTAAGCGTCAATTCATGAATTTCCTCTCATCCTTTTATTTATTTACTTTTATATTTTTTTCTTGTTGCTTTGCACCTTTTTTTTCACTCGTCGCACAACTCTCAATTATCCTGAAATTGATCCTTCACGCTTGCGCTTATACATTTGCGCCGACAACATTGACCGACGATCCGGGCTTCGATCCAGCCGTACCGTTCCTGACTTGTCTCGCGCCTTCAGATCCGCCTTCATGCTTCGATAAGAAGCAAAATATAAAGCAATCGTTCCGACGGAGCTAAATTACTACAGCATAAAGAACGAAGGGGAAATTTGGATTTCGAAACAAAAAAGGGAGGGGTGCAACACGAGGACTTCCCAGGGGGTCACCCATCCTAGTACTACTCTCGCCCAAGCACGCTTAACTTCGGAGTTCTGATGGGATCCGGTGCATTAGTGCTGGTATGATCGCACCCGCCATGTTCCTTTCGCTTTATTCTTTTAAACTGCCCCGTCCTGTGAAGCAGTGTGGCTTTTCTGGACCCGAATTCATTTTAAGCGTCAATTCAAGAATTTCCCCTCATCCTTTTATTTATTTACTTTTACATTTTTTTCTTGTTGATTTGCACCATTTTTTTTTCCCTCGTCGCGCAACTCTCAATTATCCTGAAATTGATCCTTCACGCTTGCGCTTATACATTTGCGCCGACAACTTTGACCGACGATCCGGGCTTCGATCCAGCCGTACCGTTCCTGACTTGTCTCGCGCCTTCAGATCCGCCTTCATGCTTCGATGAGAAGCAAAATATAAAGCAATCGTTCCGACGGAGCTAAATTACTACAGCATAAAGAACGAAGGGGAAATTTGGATTTCGAAACAAAAAAGGGAGGGGTGCAACACGAGGATTTCCCAGGGGGTCACCTAGGGGTGTCAACGGGCCGGGTCCGGGCCGGAATTCATTATTCCGGACCCGGACCCGGATCCGACCCGTTTACCCGACGGGTCTTTTATTCTGTGTTCCGGATCCGGACCCGGCGAGTCTCGGATCCGGGTCGGGTCTACCCGAACAAATTTGCCAAAATTTATAATTTCTAACAAAAAAGAGAAAAAGATATATTTGTAAACAAATTTCTAGCTAATGCAAAGAAAAAACCAAATAAGAAAATAAATCAAATTGATTTTACTCAAATACATCATCCTAATCAAATTATATTGATAATATATATTTTTTATAAATTATTAAATCATTTATATCCGGATCCGGGTCTAATACGGGTCGGAATACTATATTCCGTATCCGACCCGTTTTTTTGTTTGAAAAAACGGATCCGGATACGGATAACGGAATTAAATCCCTACCCATACCCGAAAAAATTTCAGGGATCCGATCCGGATCCGGGTCTAGACCCGTCCCGTTGACAGGCCTAGGGTCACCCATCCTAGTACTACTGTCGCCCAAGCACGCTTAACTTCGGAGTTCTGATGGGATCCGGTGCATTAGTGCTGGTATGATCGCACCCGCCATGTTCCTTTCGCTTTATTCTTTTAAACTGCCACGTCCTGTGAAGCAGTTTGGCTTTTCTGGACCCGAATTCATTCTAAGCGTCAATTCATGAATTTCCTCTCATCCTTTTATTTATTTACTTTTATATTTTTTTCTTGTTGCTTTGCACCTTTTTTTTCACTCGTCGCACAACTCTCAATTATCCTGAAATTGATCCTTCACGCTTGCGCTTATACATTTGCGCCGACAACATTGACCGACGATCCGGGCTTCGATCCAGCCGTACCGTTCCTGACTTGTCTCGCGCCTTCAGATCCGCCTTCATGCTTCGATAAGAAGCAAAATATAAAGCAATCGTTCCGACGGAGCTAAATTACTACAGCATAAAGAACGAAGGGGAAATTTGGATTTCGAAACAAAAAAGGGAGGGGTGCAACACGAGGACTTCCCAGGGGGTCACCCATCCTAGTACTACTCTCGCCCAAGCACGCTTAACTTCGGAGTTCTGATGGGATCCGGTGCATTAGTGCTGGTATGATCGCACCCGCCATGTTCCTTTCGCTTTATTCTTTTAAACTGCCCCGTCCTGTGAAGCAGTGTGGCTTTTCTGGACCCGAATTCATTTTAAGCGTCAATTCAAGAATTTCCCCTCATCCTTTTATTTATTTACTTTTACATTTTTTTCTTGTTGATTTGCACCATTTTTTTTTCCCTCGTCGCGCAACTCTCAATTATCCTGAAATTGATCCTTCACGCTTGCGCTTATACATTTGCGCCGACAACTTTGACCGACGATCCGGGCTTCGATCCAGCCGTACCGTTCCTGACTTGTCTCGCGCCTTCAGATCCGCCTTCATGCTTCGATGAGAAGCAAAATATAAAGCAATCGTTCCGACGGAGCTAAATTACTACAGCATAAAGAACGAAGGGGAAATTTGGATTTCGAAACAAAAAAGGGAGGGGTGCAACACGAGGATTTCCCAGGGGGTCACCTAGGGGTGTCAACGGGCCGGGTCCGGGCCGGAATTCATTATTCCGGACCCGGACCCGGATCCGACCCGTTTATCCGACGGGTCTTTTATTCGGTGTTCCGGATCCGGACCCGGCGAGTCTCGGATCCGGGTCGGGTCTACCCGAACAAATTTGCCAAAATTTATAATTTCTAACAAAAAAGAGAAAAAGATATATTTGTAAACTAATTTCTAACTAATGCAAAGAAAAACCAAATAAGAAAATAAATCAAATTGATTTTACTCAAATACATCATCCTAATCAAATTATATTGATAATATATATTTTTTATAAATTATTAAATCATTTATATCCGGATCTGGGTCTAATACGGGTCGGAATATTATATTCCGTATCCGACCCGATTTTTTGTTTGAAAAAACGGATCCGGATCCGGATAACGGAATTAAATCCCTACCCATACCCGAAAAAATTTCAGGGATCCGATCCGGATCCGGGTCTAGACCCGACCCGTTGACAGGCCTAGGGTCACCCATCCTAGTACTACTGTCGCCCAAGCACGCTTAACTTCGGAGTTCTGATGGGATCCGGTGCATTAGTGCTGGTATGATCGCACCCGCCATGTTCCTTTCGCTTTATTCTTTTAAACTGCCACGTCCTGTGAAGCAGTTTGGCTTTTCTGGACCCGAATTCATTCTAAGCGTCAATTCATGAATTTCCTCTCATCCTTTTATTTATTTACTTTTATATTTTTTTCTTGTTGCTTTGCACCTTTTTTTTCCCTCGTCGCACAACTCTCAATTATCCTGAAATTGATCCTTCACGCTTGCGCTTATACATTTGCGCCGACAACTTTGACCGACGATCCGGGCTTCGATCCAGCCGTACCGTTCCTGACTTGTCTCGCGCCTTCAGATCCGCCTTCATGCTTCGATGAGAAGCAAAATATAAAGCAATCGTTCCGACGGAGCTAAATTACTACAGCATAAAGAACGAAGGGGAAATTTGGATTTCGAAACAAAAAAGGGAGGGGTGCAACACGAGGATTTCCCAGGGGGTCACCTAGGGGTGTCAACGGGCCGGGTCCGGGCCGGAATTCATTATTCCGGACCCGGACCCGGATCCGACCCGTTTACCCGACGGGTCTTTTATTCTGTGTTCCGGATCCGGACCCGGCGAGTCTCGGATCCGGGTCGGGTCTACCCGAACAAATTTGCCAAAATTTATAATTTCTAACAAAAAAGAGAAAAAGATATATTTGTAAACTAATTTCTAGCTAATGCAAAGAAAAAACCAAATAAGAAAATAAATCAAATTGATTTTACTCAAATACATCATCCTAATCAAATTATATTGATAATATATATTTTTTATAAATTATTAAATCATTTATATCCGGATCCGGGTATAATACGGGTCGGAATACTATATTCCGTATCCGACCCGTTTTTTTGTTTGAAAAAACGGATTCGGATCCGGATAACGGAATTAAATCCCTACCCATACCCGAAAAAATTTCAGGGATCCGATCCGGATCCGGGTCTAGACCCGACCCGTTGACAGGCCTAGGGTCACCCATCCTAGTACTACTGTCGCCCAAGCACGCTTAACTTCGGAGTTCTGATGGGATCCGGTGCATTAGTGCTGGTATGATCGCACCCGCCATGTTCCTTTCGCTTTATTCTTTTAAACTGCCACGTCCTGTGAAGCAGTTTGGCTTTTCTGGACCCGAATTCATTCTAAGCGTCAATTCATGAATTTCCTCACATCCTTTTATTTATTTACTTTTATATTTTTTTCTTGTTGCTTTGCACCTTTTTTTTCTCTCGTCGCACAACTCTCAATTATCCTGAAATTGATCCTTCACGCTTGCGCTTATACATTTGCGCCGACAACTTTGACCGACGATCCGGGCTTCGATCCAGCCGTACCGTTCCTGACTTGTCTCGCGCCTTCAGATCCGCCTTCATGCTTCGATGAGAAGCAAAATATAAAGCAATCGTTCCGACGGAGCTAAATTACTACAGCATAAAGAACGAAGGGGAAATTTGGATTTCGAAACAAAAAAGGGAGGGGTGCAACACGAGGATTTCCCAGGGGGTCACCTAGGGGTGTCAACGGGCCGGGTCCGGGCCGGAATTCATTATTCCGGACCCGGACCCGGATCCGACCCGTTTACCCGACGGGTCTTTTATTCTGTGTTCCGGATCCGGACCCGGCGAGTCTCGGATCCGGGTCGGGTCTACCCGAACAAATTTGCCAAAATTTATAATTTCTAACAAAAAAGAGAAAAAGATATATTTGTAAACAAATTTCTAGCTAATGCAAAGAAAAAACCAAATAAGAAAATAAATCAAATTGATTTTACTCAAATACATCATCCTAATCAAATTATATTGATAATATATATTTTTTATAAATTATTAAATCATTTATATCCGGATCCGGGTCTAATACGGGTCGGAATACTATATTCCGTATCCGACCCGTTTTTTTGTTTGAAAAAACGGATCCGGATACGGATAACGGAATTAAATCCCTACCCATACCCGAAAAAATTTCAGGGATCCGATCCGGATCCGGGTCTAGACCCGTCCCGTTGACAGGCCTAGGGTCACCCATCCTAGTACTACTGTCGCCCAAGCACGCTTAACTTCGGAGTTCTGATGGGATCCGGTGCATTAGTGCTGGTATGATCGCACCCGCCATGTTCCTTTCGCTTTATTCTTTTAAACTGCCACGTCCTGTGAAGCAGTTTGGCTTTTCTGGACCCGAATTCATTCTAAGCGTCAATTCATGAATTTCCTCTCATCCTTTTATTTATTTACTTTTATATTTTTTTCTTGTTGCTTTGCACCTTTTTTTTCCCTCGTCGCACAACTCTCAATTATCCTGAAATTGATCCTTCACGCTTGCGCTTATACATTTGCGCCGACAACTTTGACCGACGATCCGGGCTTCGATCCAGCCGTACCGTTCCTGACTTGTCTCGCGCCTTCAGATCCGCCTTCATGCTTCGATGAGAAGCAAAATATAAAGCAATCGTTCCGACGGAGCTAAATTACTACAGCATAAAGAACGAAGGGGAAATTTGGATTTCGAAACAAAAAAGGGAGGGGTGCAACACGAGGATTTCCCAGGGGGTCACCTAGGGGTGTCAACGGGCCGGGTCCGGGCCGGAATTCATTATTCCGGACCCGGACCCGGATCCGACCCGTTTACCCGACGGGTCTTTTATTCTGT